>NW_014332773.1:89451-169256 GCF_000341935.2 Cephus cinctus
AGTATTTAATTATGATTTAATGGTGTGTTACATGTTTTAACATATAATTTTACATGCATATTACATTGAATCAAATGAATAGTCAAGAAAGTAACATGTTCGAAGACTATAAATATTTGGAAATTACATTTTGATTGCGCTAAACATATTATTTGTTCATTTATCTAAAAGTATGTACTTTATTATGTAATTCCGAATTATATTTACATAAACTTTCATTTTTTCTCTTCTCCTTTTTATAAATATTCTTCGTTGCGTATTATTATTTTTTTTCATCTAATTTTTATTTACATATAAATCAGTTTTTTGTATTTCAAATTGCTAAAGATAATTCGAAGTTATTTTATATTTTGAGATGTAATCAATGAAATTTTGTATTGACTATACTATTGGTTGCTTGTACTTGACACAAGTCTCAACTACGTGTTGTAATCAGTGCCATCTGTTATCTAAAAAAGTAGTTGGAGGTACGAAGACGACGACGATGACTGAACTGAATTAAAATCATCTCCTTTGCTATTTCAATATGCCTTGATCTCGTACAGCAATTGTATAGATCTTGGTGCCGATCGATTCAGAACGGGAAACCTAAACACAGAAAACTATGCAGAGGGACACTTGAACACTCTGAACTTCCACATCTAACACCTAGGTACAAGAAACTACGAAGCGTAACACCTGAACACCCTGGATATCCGATATCTAAATACAAGAAACTACGGAGAGGAACACCTGAACACTCTGAACTTTCACATTTAACACCTAGATGGAAAAAACTACGGAGCAGAACACGGATATCCGATATCTAGATACAAGAAACTACGGAGAGGAACACCTGAAATACTCTGAACTTTCACATTAACACCTAGATGGAAAAAACTACGGAGCAGAACACCTGAACACCTTGGACTTCCACGCTGAACTCTTAGATATAAGAAACTACGGAGCGGAACACCTGGACGCCCTGGACTTCCACGCCCGACACCTAGATACAACAAACTACGGAGCGAAACACCTGGACACCCTGGACTTCCACGCCCGACACATAGATACAAGAAACTACGGAGCGGAACACCTGGACACCCTGGACTTCCACACCCGACACCTAGATACAAGAAACTACGGAGCAGAACACCTGCACACCTTGGACTTCCACGCCCAACTCTTAGATACAAGAAACTACGGAGCGGAACACCTGGACACCCTGGACATCCACGCCCGACACCTAGATACAAGAAACTACGAAGCGGAACACCTGGACAACCTGGACTTCCACGCCCGACACCTAGATACAAGAAAATAAGGAGCGGAACACCTGGACACCCTGGACTTCCACGCCCGACACCTAGATACAAGAAACTACGAAGCGGAACACCTGGACAACCTGGACTTCCACGCCCGACACCTAGATACAAGAAACTACGAAGCGGAACACCTGGACAACCTGGACTTCCACGCCCGACACCTAGATACAAGAAACTACGAAGCGGAACACCTGGACAACCTGGACTTCCACGCCCGACACCTAGATACAAGAAACTACGAAGCGGAACACCTGGACAACCTGGACTTCCACGCCCGACACCTAGATCTGAAATAATATCATCCCGCTCGCCATCTCAATACGCCCTGATCTCGTACACTAATCGTATTGCACTTGGTGGCAATCGCTTCAGAACCTTCAATTCCTATAGTGAATGTATCAATAACTTTTCCTCATATATAGCGGTTCATAAGATATTTTGTTCCAAACACAGGTATAAGGAGTTGACTCGAGTAAAGAGTCTCGGCGCGCTGCGCCCTGTACAGCCGGTTGCCTGTACTTGGCGCGAGACTCGACCGAGTCTCTTGATACACAACACAATCAAATACACTTTGTACGCGAAGCTACCGTTCACACCGAATTTCTAGTTGACATAAGGCTGCTTTCACAATAGTAGAGAATTATATGTGACTGTGACCGATTCCCATAAGCGCATACTGACAGTTCGCATAGCAATTGCAGACAGAATTGCAGTTGTGATCATTACTTGGAAATATCCATATTGTAAATATTTTAAACTGTACATTGTTTTAATTGCAATCTGTTGTGAAAATAAATCTTAACTGATATTACATTTTGTCATTACAATATTAATTAATTATTTCAATCACCTAACTATTGAACAATTTCAATAACCTTATTGCTTTGCGAACTGTCAGTTTGCGCTTATGGGAATCGGTCACAGTCACATATCATTTTTTGAAGAGCTTGCGGCCAACTTCTGCTGGTGCGTTTCTACTGACTAACCCTGTATAGCATAACGAGGTGTGATCCACAAGGGAGTCTATTAATCAACTAACGAAATGTCTCTTAGCTTTAGAATGCCCATTAAAACAAGGGAGACCCCTGTTCGAGTGTTCATTTTTCACGTTTTTTTTCAAAGGTCCTTTTTTTGTGGCTCACAGGTTCGTAAATAATTATTAGGACGAACAATTTTATACACTTCATTATTTTTCAGGCCCTGGGATATTGATTAAAAGAAAAAAAAAGATCAATTAAAATGCAATAATTGCAACCGAAATAGCAGCCATAAATGACACCGGGTTTAGCGAATATTATAATTTTTATTACCTCTTCATAATTTTATAATTTTTAACTCATATAAGCTTAAAAAATGTATAAGTTGATAACATGTACTCTTGAAATTTGAAAACGACTTAGCAAATGCTAATAAATAAGTACGTGTGTATGTGTAAGTAGAAAATTAAGAAAATTATTTATACAGAATTTTTTAAATTTATTTTCAACGTTTCAGTAGGACATAAAGCATTAAGGTAGATTGTAGTAGGTTATAGAGGTTCGAAATAGGTTGAAATTGAAATCAATAAGATCTATAGGTTCAAAGAAGGACTAAGGGGTTAAAAAGAAGCAAAAGAGGCTTCGTTAGGAACACATTAGGTACTGTAAAACCATCGAGTCACATTGAAAATATTACAGAGGTACAACGAAGGAACAAAATTTCAACTCAGGCGTCAACGTAAAATGTATTATTCTGGGTTAATACGTTTACCAATACCTATATCGTGAGATACGTAACCATGTTAATTAAAAAAAAAGTTCATATTACAGTTGCTCAGTTTTATTAATGCGAGAGGGAAATTTAAATTGAATTTTTTTTCATAAACCTCACGACGATTTCAAAACTGCAAATTCAATTTTCTAACAAGTTTTCACGCAAAGCTATCCATAACCGATAAGCTCAAGTAAGGTACTAGCACGGATTATTTGATGCGATTAGTATCTACAGTGTATTGGGATTATACTGATTATGGCTCTCTGTGCAGCCATGCTGAATCTATAATTCCCAAGGTAGAGCATATCCGGTGTATGACGAAGCTGCAGTCGACAGTAACGCAGTTCTATGGATGCTTTCGGCTGCGGTGAAATTCTAGGCTCTAGAGAATAAATGTTTGATGTAGCTCATGGAGTTGAGGTTGTGGGTTCACAGTAAGTAGAAAACGTCAAAGAAAAAATAGATGAGCCAATGTACAAAGGGTGGCAAAGGGATGATGGCTGTACTCTTGTCGACGGAAAGCAAGGATCAAGTCGTCAGCATCACTTTCGTTCAGCGAATCCCCGCAGGAAATTGTTCTTATCTCATGATCCCCCGAGAGTTGATTCATCGATACTCCGATAAACCCATACTGACCGCATGTCTACGTCAATATTCTGTGTGGGCAATGAAAACGCCAGGATTATATTTACATAGGTAAATTCGGAACGCACCTCCGGCGATTGATCGATCCTTTACAATTTCCTGTTGATTTTTTTTTAAACGCTTGGAGGATCGCCCAAGGGCAAAAATTACTTTCGCATAGCGCGATGAAAGAAGAGTGGCAGTGTCAGGTCGCCGAGTTAAGCTGACGCTGCAGGCAGGGAAATATCTGGTTGAACAGACGAGATGAATTTCGCGTTCTGCGCTTTGATATCGCGATGCCCTTTTGTGCTTTTCTCAAGGCAAGAATCACCGCAGATACTCAAAGGAATGAAATTGCTTTTTAATTTTTATTAATTCTAGGACGTATATCTACTTCAAAGCTGCAGACTTATTTACCCTGTTACCTGTCCTTTATAATAAAGCGGGAATTTAAGTTTGGTACCACAGTCTGATAAATAATCAGGAATTCTTCTTCTCTCGGAAATATTTGTTGTGTGTAGTCGGTTCACGAGTTCGATGAGTTTTTTTGGCACATCGAAAACAATGAAGTCTCTAGCAAAGCACGCGTGTCACTGTATAAAATATTTTTTTACATGTGCACACGCATAATTTATTTTTCTACTTTTAGCCTGAATTTACATTATTTTATGGAAGGCCACGTGTGATCCGTTAAGGATTGCATTGCTTATGAAGGTAAAAAAAAAACTCACAATGAACTCGTGGACCACTATATAATCATATGCAGTTTAGCCAGGAACTATTATTCTCACAAACAACCAAGTAGTTCTTCTCGGTCATACATACAGGCTGGTGGACCAGAAATAAGTATCCAAAATATAATTTAAAGAGTTTTCGAGTAAAGTAACTTTTGATAATTTAAAAACAGTATTTAAAAAATTCGTGAATAAAATACTAATGTGTCATACATCCTTAAATTAAACTAAGCTAACTTTCTAATCTTACTAAACTCTTACTTACTCTCGTGGTTATTCTTGTCGTAGAACTTCGCATAGGGTATCTCAGGCATATCAGGTGTTGTAAAATATATCTTGTTTGCATCAAGTTTCTCAACGATACATGAAACTTGGTAGGATGAACAAGAAGTATAGCTATAAAGGTATTATAGGGAGTACGGTTGATAAGACATTTCTTAACTACTAGCGATCGATTTTGAGGGCTGACATGTATAAGACGCTCCGTGCGGCTACTGGCGACTAAAAAAAATGCATCCACGCATTTCATGGCTCCGGAAAAATGACCTTGAAACAATTCTTTCTACGTCGTGTTCATCCATTGAACAAATTCAAGTTATGTCTTGGATATTTTGTCGGATCTTGATAACGAATGTAAATATTAAGGTGTTAGTTTTCCCGTGAACTACCCTGTATACCAATACCTCTATGTTAAACAAGGGTATCAATAGGTATGAATTCTTAATAGTATAATCATCCATACAATTTTGTATCATTGACTGTGAGCATATTTGTTTTATCATTTTATATGAAGAGTAATTCAAACATTTCGTTGAGGAAGGAACCATAATGATCAGTAAACTTTTAGTTGACGATACATTACGTTTGCGTGATGTTGTGACAATGCTTTTGCACATTGTCGTAGGCCGTAGAACTATAGCAAGATGTCGCACCTCAGTAGTGCTCAATGGTATATTATACGGAGACGAAACAATTGCATTCTTGTAACATCTACTTGGAGAGTTAAATTTTCGAAACCTGTAGAGAATGCGTAAAGTGGTCCATTTCCGAGGAGAAGGAACAAAAAAGTTGGTGCACGAGCACATTTGAAATACTTTATTTTCCACACTGGGGCTTTTTTGGCGCATGCGCACTTCAAAATAAATCAAAATTGCGCACTGTCAGTGCCGCCATCTGACGTTTTTATTCCACTCGGCTGCTTCTTGAACCAAACTTTTCTTCACAGGAATCACACAAAACATTATTTATGGTAAGTGCGGATAGACAATATTTGACTCGTATGATTACAACACTCGCCTCAGCTGATGCTTCACACTGGTTGGATAGCGCCAAGTTTCTGCATTTTCCATACAATATACTATAACACTATTTGCCTGTTTTAGCTTAGAATTTGCACCAAACGTTCAAGGCGCAACATTGTGGGCCAGGGAGCGAAACGGCTAGAGCAATGGTAAAAAAAATTCAACTTTTGGTTATAACTATCCTCTAACTATAAAAATGGACTCCCTTTCTCTTTTTTCCTTGTAGCTAAATCCTGCAAAGAGGAGATGAGCTAGTTAAATATTGGTTGTGAAAATTGTGCATCACCGTTGTGATGTCAGGTGTTACTACTAGCGTTCGATGCGGTAAAAAGTTGAAGTTTTAGACGAGCAAAATGTGCTAGTTGACAGCTGGATTTATACGCATCGAAAAATCTTTCTATCCGCTTCTTGTTGAGTGTTGGAAGGGATATAGTGTGTTCCTGATACATAGTTTTCAGTCCCTACGGAGTACATTTATTCGATACTCGTTTAGAGTTTCGCAGAATAGGGTGACAAGTGTTAAATCACGATCGCTAAAGGCCACGAAGACGGCCATGACACCTCCACCAGCCGGTCAGTATCCATATTTACTTCTATTGCATGAGAGATTTCATCCTAACGTTTTACTCGAGTTAAATAGATTTAGTGGTAATGTTTTCTGTGCTTCGATTTTTGGCTGCGACATTTCCTTCTTTCGAGTTTCGTACGTATGAACCATCTACACATAAAAAAGACACTACGGTTCCCCTCAAGTCCTCCACTTCACCCCGGTCACCCGGGCCTGTGTAGAAAGACTATACAATACAATTATATATCCTTCATGGCGCAGAATGGCAATTCATCAAAGGTGTCCACCGGTCTATCTGTGTAGATAGATAATTGACGTGACATCCCGCAAAGGCGTCGTCCTCTGACTTGAAATTGTTCAGCCTTGACGAATATTTAGTGCATGTGGCTGTTAGTACAGTACAATTCTGCTCAGCAAATTGAATTGCCAGTCTCAGCGTATTTCGATAATTTCACTGCGTATATGTGTTTCAAATCGTGCAAGAATCCCAAGTGTATTGAGTCTCGTCCGAAATTCACGAAATTTTGGCAATGCAGATTGGATTAAACCATTCCGAGGTTCTTTCAACCCCAACAGACTCAAATGTATTTTGCCGCATCGTGTATTCTCATTCGTTTTCGTTTTGCCTCGGTTCGTTCCAACGTTCTCGATGTGTGCTTCCTATTGGTTCGTGAGCCAAACGACTTACGGCTTCCGTCCAGTACAGCCAATACCTTATGATAAATATCGAAAAGTATCGAGTCATTGATTTATTACCGCTCCAGGTTCCTCGTTCGACTTGCAGATTAGAATTTGATCTAGTGAACTGATGCATCGACGACCTCTTTCGAAATTGCAGTAGCGTTCTGACGCCATATACGAGACATTACAAAGTTGAGAAATTCATCGAAGGCAAAGTTTTACGAAAGATTGTACAGAGCGACGCGACGTCGAATGACGTTTCGCAAGAAGCAGTAGCTATAGGAATTCGTATTGCGCTTTGTGCGGCAATCGGTAATGTATTCGAAGGGATGGTAAAAAGCGAATGTTGAACCGAGAAACTTGGCAATTTGGGGGATCGTAAGATTTAATGACTGTGGTTTCACGGGAAGTCGTTTACGAGCTATCGGAATTGAGTGCCGAGCAGAACGTCGATGATGCATAAAAAAAGTTCGCAGTTCTCCCATAGGCTAAGGATACCTTTACCGTCATTTCAGAAAGATTATATAGGCTTTCTTGACAGATACAGGGTTATCAATCAAATTTCGTACGGTATATACTGTACTATATAGTAAATCTACAGAAGTTCCTTTAGAGAACGCAACGCTTGCGTTGCATTCAAGTGAGTTTATATAAATGTGCTAATTGAGGGAATCCAAGTACAGCTGCCAAGGCAAAGGAATCCTTCGAATTAAGGATAAACATGGGCTCGGATTTCACTAACCACTGTATAAACAATCGTACACTAGGAATACATTTGGATAACGGTGGATGTCCTATGCATATCTTTAGCAGCTTCCACGCCATTATATAATAGGTATATATGAGTATAGGACAGCTCCACACCCGAAATTTCTACTCTCCACTCTGTATAGCCCTACTGAAAGCAGAAATGCCGTAGTGTGTGGTTAGAGAGGTAAGCTCACACGTTACCTGAAACATGTAGAGGTTATATGAACGTATCGATGTCTATGGGATGAGTTCCCGATGCAATAACACCGGAAGGAGATTTTATATTTCATGAAAACACGTAAAAGTATCAATTTCAATAATTCAACGTGCCCCGCCCGAATTTTTAGTTTACTGAATTTACCGTTATCCCGGGTAATGGCCTTTCTACCTTAGATAGGGAATATCCATTTTCGGTAATGTGTATCTCAAGGCCTTTTTCACCCACGAAATAGATTTGAGATCTTGTTGAATCGTCTTTTCCAATGCTCTGTGGACAACTTTGGAAATACAAGGAGCGCGTTGCCTTAGCTGGTGTACAGATATCTAAGGCATACATTCAAAGCTGCCGTCTTGTCACAGCCAAAGATTTTCCTGTGGGTTTCTCTACGTCTTCTATTTTCATACCGTAAATCACTCTACAGACGTTTCTCTTTGTCTGAAATGGGATAATTTGCATATCTTGCGGATGGAATAATCGGAGCCACTTAAGGCGAGGCTTTCAACGACCTAAAGAACGCGCGAGGCAACAGGCGCTTTCGCGAAATGGAAATGCCGCGGATGGGTAAGATTTAATAATCCGCCATAGTCGCTGCTCGGCCCGGTATAAAACCTTCACGGATCAATGAAGACGCTTGGTATTCTCGGAATCATTTTCATTACTCGACGCCGCGAAATTCAAAGAACTCCTGCGTTATTCCCATCTATTTGACATCGTTGTGCTGCAACGCGCACGATGAATACGCGATCAGAGTTTCGCATGAATTTAATTTTCGGGGGAAATATCGTGCAAACGTGCTTTCGCATCCCAACGCAGCTGTGTCGTGCCAATATCCACAAGACCCTCTTCCCTTCTCGAAACTATCTTTTTGACCTTCCTCAATCCACTTTCGTTATCTATTCTGTCTTCTTCTTCATCCCCACCGCCCTCTCATGGCCATTGCGTTTCGTCGAGACGGTCTGATACGTGAAATATCTACTGGATATATAATTTTGATATTTCATTCTTTTATCTATATAATTCTCTATCTATTACTGGGCAAGACGTCTTCGATGTCTCGAGCCAAGATTGGACGGAAGATCTCTATCCAATGCCGAGAGGCATTCAGTTTTCAGCTTACCAGATTATAGTAATCTCTATTGTATAGAGAGCACTTTTCAAAACTCTTTTAGCTCCTCTTCGAGATGCTTACTTTTTCTTCCCTTTAAATCCCGAACGATCAGTCCAGAGAAAAAAGAATGCTTTCCTTTATTGCTGTCGTTCCACGGTTTATGATAGATGTTCTTAGTCAAATAATCCAGGGTTCCCATGTCACTAGAGATATATGTCAAGTTTAACACGAAGGACACTCGCGATGAAAGCATGATCGATGGTGGAGCTTATG
Source organism: Cephus cinctus (assembly GCF_000341935.2). Taxonomy (NCBI): domain Eukaryota; kingdom Metazoa; phylum Arthropoda; class Insecta; order Hymenoptera; family Cephidae; genus Cephus; species Cephus cinctus. The sequence continues at coordinate 98,767 of NW_014332773.1, forward strand.
GCTGGCTACTCCTTCACGGCATTAACAAGCCATCTACAGGTCAGGAAGGTTCCTGAGAGCTTTTGACATTTTCCTTCTGTCGGCTTCAGGAATCGGCGGTAATTTAACGTATTTAAGAAAATCATATAGATCTATATATGAGTTCTATTGGTAAACCTTTTTTTTTCGAATTTCAATAATTAGTTTAGGACATACGAAAAATAATAGAGGGACGAAAAGGGAAGTTAGAAAAAGGTAGAAAGATATTCGAAGTTACTTCAACGATTTTATGGCACTCTAGCTGTACATAGCCACAGCCGATTTGTCGTTTACAAATGACTCGATCCTCTTTGCCAAAATTACCGAGGCTACGCAATAGGAAAGAACCTAGAATTTGTGAAATGCCTTATGAGCACCAGTCACACCGTTGCGTCACAATACGTAAAAGAAATCCCTGGAAAATAGGAGAAGAGGTCCGACTAGCAGGAACAGAACGAAAAGGTATGGTAGAGGGTATGGTATGGTATGGTATGGTCGGCGTAGATATTAAATAAAGGAGAATACTGAAATTCAGTAACAGAAAACATAACTAATTGGTCCTTTATTTCGGGACATCAAATAAAATCTAATAAATCCAGAAAACAATGTGAAATAAAGTGAAGTACGATAATCACGCGATACAAGGTCCTCTACGGGACACGTGAACAGTATTAATAAAAGAAAAGATATTACCTGGATATCCGGTTGATCTTATACGGAAATACTCTCTATTTGACAAAACGGTACGTACGTGAAAAATTAGATAAGATAATCATATAACATAAGGAAGTTAACAAGATCAGATAGTGATAGTGGTTTACCGGGAGAAAAATTATTCGGAGCACATCGGAAAGATTAGACATTGCGTAAGAAAAATAGTGGCGTAAAATATGTAAAATACGAGAGAACGTGAAATTCGAAAATATAGGATTCAAATTAACGGAAAGGCAATACGCGAACGTACGAGATGCGTGGATCACGGATTCGTTTAAAAGGTTTCCATGGTTATCGAGGCACAATGCTAAATTCAGCAATACATTTCGAGAATAGGCATAGAAAGTTGTAGTTGAAGGCGCGGAATCTTTTCCTGACTGGCGAAACGCGAATATCTCCTAGGCCGAGACCGGAAGAAACGAAACGGAATAGATCTAGTCGTGCCAATGCGCGGAAGCGAAGATAGAAAAAATTTCGTCCTTTTGACAAAAGTTGCTTACCGTAACGTTAAATTTTCATGCTGGGCGTGAGACAAATACTTATACAGAACTGGCCAAGACGGCTAACGAGAAAAAAATGGCGACACGTTAACAAGATCGCTACCGGCTCTGTCCTCGACTATTAAGCAGTGCCCTTTTCAGCCAATCATAGTCACGGAAGAATTACTCACTGGTATTGCTAAGCGCAAATATGGAAGCATGACTTTGGAGTCAAAATAAAAACTATACGAATTAATTCCGAAGCGATATATCATCTTCACGACAAGGACGCGATACAGTTAATATTACATTGCTGGAACCTTTCTGTGATCGACGATACGCGATACGCGGAAGGACGACTAAAAACTTAAATAGGCAAATCCCGTTCACAGTCCGACCAAGCTCACTGCCGTAGCTTTGGGGTGTCCAGGTTGCCCTGGTGGTGATCTTCGTCCGGACCAGGTCGTGACGATCAGGTGGCGGAGGCCCTGCTACTCATCCTCTTCGGTACCTCTGATGATCCCATCTCGGGACACCGGTACCGGCGGTTACATGAAGAACGATATAGTCCATGGCGATGTCTTCCTCGATGCCGAATCCCTACTCAATTCTGGAGCCGCCAGGGCGAAGGCATCGAGTGTTTTTGGATCGTACTCCACTATCCCAGCTGTAGCCTCATGATGATCCTCCTCCAACGACGTGAAGATGTTCAATATTAACGGTTTCACTATAGAAATTACCCTATCTACCGATAAATCTCAAAATCGGACCCCAAAGTTCTTCGCCCATAATTTATGTGGCGCAATATTAAGGGACGCTACTATCTCCCGCATTATAGACACGAAAGTTAATATCTTCCAGTCTCGTGGCGTGAAATAACAGTCATAGTGTTTAACAATATGTGAAAAAGGCAGTAAAAAGTTTGATATGTTGACATAAATCTTCAGATGTATGACTACATATAATTTTTGTAGGTTATATTTTTACATTCAGTTTTCACATAATTTTTTTTCGTGCGGGCTGTTTCGTGTCGTTATTTGTACTTTCAAAGCGGATTCGACTCGCGTAGTTCTCATTTTGAGTGTCTGAAAGACTCCTCGATATTTCGACCAATAATTCAATAGGCTATATATGTGGTCTAGAAAGTATATACGTTTTCCTTTACAGAATAAATTAATTGTTTACACTGCGTGCTATTAAATTCACTCTGAATTCTTTCGGCAATTGCACATGGTTCATAAAATAATACGATCGCATTCGGGGAACTCGTTAACGCAAAGTTCATTCATTAGTTATGCTTCTTCTTTTTCATTTCTTCTTCTTTTTCTATTGCGTTTGCAAAAGATTCCGTGAATTATCTGGTCCAATGCTTAAGGCAAGGGCCATTGTCCAAAGATACGAGATACGCGAATATTTTTATGGAGACGTAACAAATATTCCAACTGATTCTCCCATTCGCTGCGACGTTCCGTTATGTCGGGGAAATAAAGCTCGAGAGCGACATTCTTCTCAGAAAAAAGGAAATGTATGAGTAAAGAAAATGATAATTTTGTTTGTTCGCGGACGTAATGCTCCATTCTACGAAACTTCCATTTCTCGCAAATCTCTACCTAGGATGTGAGGAAGCATATCTTGTGGAGATAATATTAAAAACGCTTGGCCAATGACGTCATACATGTATTATTAAGGGAGTGAAACGAAAAGTCAGTTCGAAAGAAAAGGTCGATTTAGAATTTTTTTATGACGAAACCTTAGTATTAAAAATATTTTTTACAATATGTTTGACTGTTTTTTACTTAAAATATTAAAAAATAGCAGAGATATTGCTAAATTCTATTTTCAATGCGTTGAGGATGATTACGTCAAAAAAACTAATCTAAAATCAAAAATGTTTTGAGTTTTTGAAATACTTTTGAATTTTTTATGACAGTCAACAACTTTTTCTAACAGACTGATGATCGATCGAAAAAAATTCTATTTTGTTTTTCGAATTTTTTATATAATAAAAAAGGAAGCGTTAAAAAATTGTTTAAGTTTATATATTTCAGATTTTGAATCGATTCATTGAGTAACTTTCGAGTTATCGTATTCATCGACTTCGAAAACGTCATTTTGAGACAAAAATATTTCAAATTTCACTAAGGGCTAAATGTTACACGAGAAATGATTTCAATCAATGAAATATTTAATTTTTCGAGTATTTTGACTAGTAGATACGATTAGTTTGATAAAGCTATAAAGACTTTGTAGGAGTTAAAAAAAGATTTAATTAATAATTTATTGACAGAAAAATATCGGTCCTTGTATTCGAGTATCAGGTTTACCCTCTTAAGGGAATGATGATCGATCTTGTATTCAATGATTATTTACCATTAGCAAACTATGTACACTGACTACCGCGCAGTTTGTCAATAAAAAAAGAAGGTTGCTCGGATCGGTGATTCGCGTTTAAATCTACCTATATATCTTGTGTAGGGAAATATTGGTTATTGAGAGGAACACTTTTCAGTTTGGTGCACGACCATGACGCAGTAGGCTTTCGTCCTGAAAGGGGTTTTAAAACTGGTTGAAATTTTTATTTTTCATCGATACATGGGTTGGTGTAGTCAGTGACAATAAATTGAATTTAAAAAAAATGAAAGAAGTATAAAAATGGAAACTTCACTGTACAGGACAGCAGTTGGTTGTACTGGAGCACTTTCCGTGCATGAAAGTGTATTTCTTGCTTATTATAACTTACAACAATAGCAGTTTTTCTTTTAACGACTTTTCTCTCATTACGCGACAGGACGTTTTTTGTTTTTTATTCCTGTATCTCCAACGCATCGTTCTTGAACAAAACAATTCAAGTTTTTATTGATCGTCAAGATCGGTGACTTTATCGATAGAATTGTACGGGTAATGTCTATTTTCTCCTCGCCGTGTATATCCTTGAACCGGAAAAAAAAGAAGGAACTCGAGCTAACCGAAAGGGAGCGGAAACATTAGGAGAAAATTCTTCGTGGACTGGGGTTTCTTCAATAAAAGCTACAAATAAATGAAAATCTTGAGACGATATGAGCAATCTAGTTCGGAACAGTCAAGGAATTCGTATGGATTTTGTGTATTTGCTCCGAACCAAGTTCTTAGGTGAGTTAGAGTTCCAAAGATACCTTACTGCTTCAACAACCACCTAACAATAATCTATACCTAACTTTCATCCTCTCGTTGGAGTTCACTTGCCCTGAGGCAAAGAACATTGCTTCTAGATGTATACTACATAACAACCAAGAAGTCGAAGTATTCCCGCTTATAGTAATTTTACCCTCATTGCTTGTCTCTGAAGTGTTTAATGAAATCCAGACTCTTGCGAGTCCTGCATCTGTAAGGATATTTATTATATGAATGCCATCAGCAGGAAACACGAAATTTACTAGGAAAACGGTAAGACCTCATATTCTCTTACGCATGGGAAGAGATGCTCTCGTCCGTGGTGAAGTTTTCCACTCCAAAAACTTCCAACGTAAGTTTGTCTCGTCGAAGAATTTCAAAGCGCTAAGCGAAGAGAATCCGTGTAACAATCGCAGTAGATCCAAATCCCTGATTACTCGTAATCGGAACAATTGGAAACGGAGAATGAGGTTTCAAGGACTTTCCAAAAAAAAAAACTAAACTATATATGAATTGTATGATCAATATATTCCATAGACCTACATAGTATTGATATCACGGTTCTATAGATTACCATTCTTTTTTCTTTTTTTTGTTTCGAAATTTTTTCCTACTGCCTCTACATATATCTATGTATTATATAATCAATCATGTGTTTTCGAGAATGGACTACTGGTTAAATTATTGAAGTATATTTTAACTAGATAAGCATGTTCCTAGTTTAGTTGGTTATATGTACATAGTACATGGGTTTTGGAGTTAGATTAGGTAGGTAACTATATCTATATATGTTCTATGTGTGTTGCTCATCCGGTTGTGTTCGTTTAGCGAGCTTAGTTGGAGTCTGTATGTAGTGTATAAGATTATGTCGATCAATTGGGTTTCTAACCACACCTGAAAGCTGCAATCCAAGACTTCACTGCTCTCACCACTTTCGCTGATATTGACTAGCGGTACTGAGATCTATATATACATATGTGGTCTTGAAGGATGAAGCAACTGTCATTTCTATATACAAAAAATCGTATTGGTACGAGAGAATGATTAAACGTAGTAACGATTTTTTTTGCTTCGAAGGATTAAAGAATATGACGTCGACGTGATAAGATTTTGAAATCTTTCATTTTGTCTAAAGTTGTTCTATATGGGTGGCACGTAAAATGAATTAACGTCTAAAATTTTCAAATTGTCAATTCAACTTCAATTTTACTATTCAATTGAATTAGGAACTCGCTAATTACGAGTGCTGTCAAGATTTGATTCATTTAATGGGTTGAAATAATAATAATAATAATGGTTACGTGATAGTATGACATCTGATATATCTAATTAAGATTAAGGGCGATGGCTTCCCGTATCCGATCTTTCGAAAATTCTTAATGCAACATTTTGAGATGTGAAAATATTTTGGGAGTAATGCTTTTTTTATTTTTAAGTTTATAACATATCGCAAAATGTTGTTCGCAATTTCAGATGAAACAGTTACCCCCTTATGACTGCTAATGATAGTTTCAGAAAAGGGAAAATCACTTGTGCAGGCTAAGGTATCATGTATCCATTAAAGTTTATATAATATATTAAACACACTAAAGATTTAAAATCATATTAACGATTCTCTAGTAAAAATTTCCTTTGCCAAGTCCTGGGCCCGTCTACCCCAATTCTGAAATTATTCACACTTAAAAAGCTTTTTCATCATTAAGTTAGACTAACATAATTTGACCTGAATAGACAAACACTTTATTATATCGTTTTCCGTTAAATTCTGCTACACTAGCGACTCGGCATCTCCATGACCTAATAAAAAGATACAAAGATCATAAAGTTCATCAAAGCTCGTCCTAGAGATGCGCCAGAGTCGGTTAGAACGTCAAACGTCAAACGTAGTCCTAGCGTGCCTACCTGTTCCTTACAGTAAGAAAAATTTCAATGAGACTAGCGAAAAACATATGTATACACTAGCATGTAGTATAGTAACATATGGCAAATGTAGAAAGCATATCAAGGAAAAAAATGTATTTCTTATTATTCTTTTTTACTCTCTTCCACCGCAAGACGCATGCATCACAATTTTGACAGAAGCGTGGACGTCCTCGTCCGGAGATGGGGCTGGGAAGTTTTTTGGAGATTTATATGCAGTCAGGGTTCGTAGGCAAAAGCATAAATTTAAATTCACTGGCGTAACATCCCACGTCCGAATTCCATGCCGCGTTGAAAAAGTATGTCAGTAAAATATACGCATGGTGGTAGGACTAGGTTAAAAATTCAATAAACTCTACGGCGCTCTACGGATTCGAGAGCGGAAGTTGCTTTGCGGTTCAGGAGATTCATCTGTCCCTTTGGGCGAGCGCGTTACTTTTAGTACTAAACACTGAACCCTGAAGAAGTGGCGGTAAGATCGTAAACCAGAACCGTGGGTTGCGCGTTCGAAGTATAAAATCAAAAAATCACAAGGAACATGTTTGTCTTAATGGACCCCGACTAAGGTATCAGTAATTTTGTGAAGCACTATTACGAAATAAAAAAGGAGCAATATAATATTGAAATAAGTGCATAGAGACGTTTCTTTTAAATTCCGATGACCCGAGGAAGCGAGACTACTAGTGTATTACTCGCGTGAAAAGGGATGCTGGAGATGTGTGAGTAGACGACGATCTTGTTCCAAAAGGAATGGACGACATGCGTAGGAAGAATATCGAGAGGATGGAAAAGAGGCTAGTGGATCTATATAATGACTTAGGCAGATACAAGTTGGTATTGGTAAAATTATTTTTCCGTTTTGTCACAGGCTCATCGATTTCATTGGTCTTTGTGACCCCGTGGAGTCACAAACCGGGGGTTGGATTCATGGCATCGATAAAAACCATTGCAATTTGCTGAGGTACCTCCGTTCGATCTATTATCGCAGAGTACAAATGTCAGGCAACACCCGCGCCAAGACGGTCTCACCGCGATACGCGAAATAAAATAAATAGTCCATTTTATTAGGGAATCAACTTGATTTAATATTATTGGTCCATGCCGGTACCCAGTCGGTAAGGAAGTATACTTTGCGGGGCTTTTACCCACTTTGTACTCGTGGTTGTCTTATAACGAGGGCATACCTGATACGCATGAACAATAAATAGTGACTGCAAAGGAAGATAATAGACGATTGGTCCTTGCCGTAAAGGTATTTTTAGATTACTTTTTTTTTTCAACAGTATATACACAGTATATATATACTATAAAGTGATTTTAGGTTAATCTTGTACTCCGTATTGTGAGAATAAATACTTTTTTCCATGAACTTCGAAATACTCACGGTAATACCGCAGTCGATTCTAAATTAATAAAACAAAATTAAAAAGCTAAAACAAAGATAGAAAATCTCGAAAAAGGATCAACAGGCTCAATAGCGCAACCGAAATTACTTTTCGTATCGAAATACGCAGATACAGAAGGAATTACGAGTCGGCGTTGGAAACTTCTTGATATAGGTCCTCGTAGAGGACCTCGTACAGGTCCATTCGTTTTTCGCTCTTCTCGGCAGTACGAGCACAGTATTTATAAGTTCTGTTTCGGCTCGGAACACATTACAAATAAGCCTAGACCCGAGTCAAAGTAACGAGATCAGACTCATCAGGACTTATTTATCGAGAGATCAGGCCGAAATCAGTGCAAGAAGAACGAAATCGAACCCATTAGGATCGAATTAGTGTTTATATTTTGACTCGGGTTGGGACATAGAGGTTCAAAATTGATTGAAATCGAAAATGATAGGATGTTATAGGTTCCAAGCAGGATGTAGGTTGAAGAGAAGCAAACCCACCCGAGTCCAAAAATAAGTACTACTACGATCCAAATGACTCTGATTTCATTCTCCTCAAACTGATATAGCTCTGGTCGTTCGAAAAATAGGTCCTGATGATTCTGATCTTGTTCTTTTGATCCTGATATAAACCTATTTGATGCGTATTCCAGGCTGAAACAGAATTTTTATGTCCTGTTCTCGTACTTGTGGAAAAAACGAAAAAGTATTGAATCACGACTTATTGTATTTAACACGGGAAGGGCGGTTTGTTTAGGATTTCAAGGTCCAATGTAGGCTCACAATTTTGATTCGGATTTGGACTCAACGATAGGTACCTTTGATTCGATATCGAAATTCTTGGCGCTATCTCCTTCAGAACCACAGAAAAAGGGAAACACGTATCCATGACAAATCCACTTTTGACTGTTTCGCAAGAGCACTGACTGTATATGGTGAATCTTGCGAAATCTCGATATCACCTACGTTCCGATAGCATCGCCTGCTAGGTGTGTCTGATCGAATTTTGGTCCTTTGGGAGTGACGGGCTTTCATGGCATCCTATCCTTGGTGTTGCAAAGCTCGTCATCTAGGCAAGCACAGCGCGGGATTTACAAAAAAGTCTCCAGGGGATTCGGGAACAGCTGTTCAAGTCCCTTCGCGAACGGAGCGCCTCTGTTGGCCATTTACAAAAGTGGGTTATCGCCGTGGTAAAATGGCATAGAACTTGTCATCCCATCGTTCCGACCTTTGAAATTGTTAGTAAATCACTGCATCGGTTATCAGTTATTCCTATTAAATGTTAATTATCAGTTTTAGGTATTAATAATCAAAGTATATACCGTGTTTAATCGCAGATTATGTGTTGAGACGGAGTTATTTATAATTTATACATTTTAACCTAAAATCATAATCAATGACTCTCGAAGATGTTCTGATTAGATTCAAACTGTTCAAAAAGTTTATTGTAACTGTTTCGTTATATTTGAGAGTTTTGTTATATTGTTATTTTGTTGATTTTGTTGATCTCGTGTTGATTTTGTCTCAGGGCCTGCCATTTAGCGGACATACTTTCGACGACACAATTCGGGACCCTGATAGGGTTTTTTGTAAGTCTACCATGATGGGTCTGACAGGAAATGCGCAAGACTACAATATGAGAATATTAGCTGGAAGTTGGCTGAGCTCATAAGTACAAATCATAAATACGAGAACTATGTGAATTCCCGACTATGGTATTTCCTAGCATTGGATGTGCTTTGATAAATTTCTACGCAGGCGCTGTGTCCCGTTCATGCGGCGCACATAAGGGGAAGATTTAATGACGTGTTCGAAAAGAAATTATATTAATAATTAAACATTTCACAGACAAAGAGCGATAAAAGTGTAATTTCCACAGAAACCGACACCGACCGAACCACACAAATAGTTGAAAATAAAATTGTTGATATTGTAACCTCAGAATTACAATGTCACAATACAGTAAATCAAGATAGATGCTGGGTCTATGGAATTAAAGTGGTAAATATTGTATCTGGGACACGTTTACTCAGAAATCTTCGACCCTCGGATATTGCTGTTCCGAAACTAAGCGCTTGGAAACGGAAACCTGCCACAGTGAATTCACAAAGAAAGGTCGAAAGTCATTTTCTCTGCTTGCGAAGAAGAGAAATAAAAGGATAGAAAAAAAAGCAGACTACAAGAGAATAGGAAGTAGAGATGGAGAGTCTTGGAAGTTTGGCAAAAGGGTTAACGCGATACGAGGGCGAGGCTGTTTTGAAAGTCAAATGTCGATAGTCATGCGGTAATCGGCGCATTTAAACGAGCATCGTGGGGCCAATAAAATTTCAGAGAAATTAGAAGTTACATCGTCGGTTGCAATTAAAATTTACATAAACAAATTTTCTTTTGCAGCGTCGGCTGCTGCTTCGCGACCGAATTCTCTTGATGAGTCTGGTGCTTCCCGGTGGACTTTTCCAACGTTTTCTACTTCATCCATTTAGGCCAAATTGAAACGGAGAACATTCGAAAGTTCCAACGAAACGAAGGAGGCACTTCTCGCCGCAATTTTGCCAATTTCTAACTCAAACGAGGTACAGGAAGATAACCGAGCAACCCAGACGCCGTTCAACGTGGTACACTGCCCTTCTCTTGTTTCTATTCTGCAGGACTTGTTGAATCGCACTCACGAAATTTCCCGTTGAAGTGGCTATCCCGAATCAAAACGTTCGCGAGTTGAATGAAAGAAATTCAAAGTGCGGATCTCCGGATTCCCTCAGCCTTTGTGGTCTCTGAGAAAATTGATATATTCGAGGAAAGTACGTACTGTATCACAAATGGTTCACAAGTACTTTGTCAGAGGATGTAACGTTTGATGGATTTGCTTCCATCATCTCTTCACCTACTAGTACCGACTCATTTTACATTTTATGCTTTCAAGCCATATTTAGACTGAAAGAGAAGTTACGCTTATATATTAGCTTTGTTGAGTTCAGTTCGCACGTTAATGCAGGGGTGGCAGAGCGAAAAAGGATGCGAAGTTACAAAGTGTGAAAAAAAAAGAAAAAAAGATAATATGAGAGTACCAGTGGAGCAAGTGAGATTGGTGCGTGGAAAACCGAGAGAAAATTCTTTCAGTGAATAGAATAGTAGATACATGAAGGGATAGAGAGGAAGAGAGAGAGAGAGGGAGAGAGACAAAATAAGAGAGAAAGGTCAAGATAAAAAGTACAAAGGTACACAACAAGCAGCACTTAGGCGAGTCTACTCACGAAGAAATAGTTTAACAAGAGCGCCACGTTCGTCTGATTAAGGGCAGCAATATTCTGTACATTAAAGAATTACGCTTTGAACACGAGAGCACATCCAATTTTGTGCTTTGAGTATGCGACATCTATATAGGTTTGAATCTTCATGTCAAAAACAAACTTTAAGAGCTTGCATTTAACGTTATTATTCTGCTTTTTGAACTCAATACCTAAAAGACACATGATTAATAACTTTATCGTGTTTAGCATTAAATAAATCCAAAGAGAACTCCCGCAAAAATCGAAAAGTCCTACATTTTCTTTGTGTTTCTTTTGTGCCTGATTGCAATTGGTCAACACCTGTGAAAAGGAAGATTAAGAATTATTGTGCTGGTTCTATTAACAGAAATAGCACCTGGTATTTCATTTATTTCTTCTCCTCTATTTCTCTACCTTGGTTCGCAGCTTCAGCCTTCCATTTTGTTTTCTAAATATATATTTAAAAACTGCGCTTTTCAAACGTCGAGAAATATTCTTTCGCCAGAAATCCTCTTACGAGTGGCAAGGAAAAAAACTTGAGAGATCGCAACGAATAAGCATAAACAATGGCTGTTTCCGAAGAAGAAATGGAGTCGACGGTTGTGCGAAAGTTTAGCGGCAGAGTGGCGGAAGGAAAAAGGAGGCCAAGCTTTACATGTAAATCCGTAGAAGGTAGGTGATGTTCAGCGCCTTCGTAGAAAATATCCGTAAACGTAGGTTTATCCAGGAATAGCCACGTACTCGCAGATATATTTATTCCTTGAGATACAAATGGTAGAGCGTCTATTCGAATTACTATACTACCACTCTATGGATTTACTACACATTTTCTTTGAGGCATGACGACGAGAGTCTTGACAGCTGAATATTTGATCCTATGGTTGGTTGGTACAGGTTCATATTTCTTGAGCTTTTTCGTTTTGAAAAATAAATAAAAATGACTTGCGCGTCTTTCTTGCGATGTTTGTGAAACTTCTGTTTATCTTAGTCTGTATAATTTGCGGTAGAATTGCAACTAATTATTCCTCTGTGTTTGTACGTAATAGTCATTGCGGCTCTTTAGACGCTCGCGCCGGTGTGATAGTGGCGGCTGAGGCGGCAGGGTACAAAAGAAAATTTAATAAAACCGACACAGCAGGGGTTGTTCTCGCTTTGAGTTAAGCGATGATTGATATTACGTGTTATAAATCTTGTACCCAGGTATTATAAACGAACCCCCGTCATTTCCCTTCTCTTCGGCTACGCATTATCTTCCACTTTAAGCTCCGTGCACAGAGGAGCTACCCGGGAAGTTTGTGCGGTCAGTATCTCGACGCTTGTTTTTTCACAGAGATTTTGAAATATTTTTTTTATTGTGCTTTTTCCCTATTGCTAAAAATTTATATTCCATGAAACAATGAAATGTGACTTATACGAAAAGTATAATGTATAATATGGAAATTACAATTTTACTAACGATTCGATGTGCTTTCAAAATGACTTCCTGGTAGAGCAAATTCCATTGTAATTATTATCATTTATTCATGAAAAAGATGCTTCTTATAGTACGTATCGTTAAGGAAAGCTGTGTCAAGAAATTCCAGGAAATGGTGCGTTAACTATATATGACTTTCCATAACGGATTCGAAAGCCACATCTATATCGCGTGACTAAAATCGAATGAGTGTATGGACCAGAAAGTTTGGTTTCGTAGCAGAAAAGAGTAACAAACAAAATTGCATAAATGGCCGTATATAACCGAAACGGCGTACTTTCTAAATCCATACAATTTTTACTATTGATAATATATCATTTTTAATTTTATCGACATACACATCCGTCCTTATGGTTTTACACGTTACCTTTCTTTTTTTTACTATATATATTTTTATACTATTTTCCCTGTTTTCAGAAGAATCACAAAAAGGCGTAAAGTGGCTCAAACGCCCTTTTGATTTTAGTCACGCAATATATCTACATACCTCCGTAAATAAATCTGATAATCGTTGTATTCTCATAACAGCCCACCTTGGAAATATAGTATTTCTCATGTCGCTTTATAGCAAAGAGAAATTCATTGTTTGTTTATGCGGAATTTAGTGGGTAAAGAAATATTCCTGTATCAGGAAGGAAGAGTCGACGTTCCCCTATAAAAATAGGGTTTAGTGTGGGATTTTACATGAGATCTCCTAGTGGCGCTATGGGCTTCCAGCGTACTCGCCCAAATAAGTGGAAAGATTTTTATGGTTGTGGCTCGTGGAGCAAGCAGTACAAAGTATGCAGATGGTGTACGGTGGAAGTGGCGCTTACTTCTGAAATTTATTGTCCGCAGGTCCTAAGGGATGCCAGTGGAGGCATTGTATTATCAGGACAATTGTGGTAAAAATTCTGGAAAAATGGTCGACCGATGAGACTGGGGGATCTTCTGTAAACTAATTTACTAGAGATAAAGGTTAATTTCACCTCAGTCTTTATTCGCAGTTTATCGGCTTAACCCTTTGATAATCAATGGTTAATGACGCTGTTTACAGCGTCGAGAGGAGGGCCATAATTTAAATGAACCTCTCGGTGAAAATTTGCTCTCGTATTCAATGAAGTTAAGATAGCTTAACCCTACTCAAAAAGTTTCAAGCTGATGCTTCGTGTTTTTGCTGGGGCTTAACACGCTGGAACAAATCATTAATAATGCCAACTTGATATCCGATTTCGATGCCTTTATACTTTGTTTTGGAACGACCTCGTAGCCATGGTGATTAGCGAATTTTACCTACCATGATTAACTTCAGCCCAATTTCGAACGATCATACGTCGCATGACGCATTGTGTTTTGATGACCATTTTACACCAATTAATTTTAATTTGTGCCGTTCACTCTGCGAATCTCATCCGCAATCCAGTTTCCCCTTTGCAAATTTCTCTCTGATGCAATGTAATACATCTAACTTCATATTATCGGCATTTTCATAATTGAAAAATAAACATCCTTTGTATACTCCTTTATCGAAAAAAAATATGGTAATGGTTTCACAGTCATTTTTTTTGGGGGGAAATTTCATAGAAGTAGGTTTTCATCTTCTTGATTTTTATCTTTTGTCTATTAATGAAATTGTCACCAATCTTTATTCTTGATATTTATTGCTCTTATAGTTGACAGTCGACTCACACAGTCAAGCCTCGAGTCCCTATGCAAACTTTATGATCGATTGCTTCGCATTTTGCTTAAATAGGTTCATGGTCCCATTACCTGAGGGTGAAAACAACAAAAATTAATATGAATGTTAAAAGTGAAACGAACGCGAATGACTTCAGTAAAAATTAAATAATCTATGTGAATTCACTAATTTCTGATCGATTGCCGACTGAAACACAAATACATCTAAATTGAATTGAATCAACCGAACAAAGTGATTTCGCATTTGAATGTAGCATTAGACGTTTAACTTAATTTGATTTTTGTTTTTAACCGAACGAGTATGAGAATACCATTTCGTTCGTGAACCTTAAAGATATCATTTTGAAATTTATTTAAAATATATATTCTATTAGAATATAACTGAAATATATATCATATTTTTCAACTCAAAAAATTAGGAAAAAATATTTGGACAGTCCAAAGTTTTATATGTGTAAGAAGTCGAAAGAATGCATAAGCATGAGAAATCCAATCAGCTGGTATGCATGAAATATATAGTATGCAAAAGGTTCGTTTTGATATTTTTATTTCTTGTTCCGTTACTGCTAGGTCAATCGTAATCACTTCCGGGATGCATCACGGAATGCATGCATGGGAAGTTACAGAGTCGAATGGGAACAACGTATGCAATTGTCAATCGATAAAAACCTGATTCGAGCTTCGGCATATTGTGTACAGATATTAAAGTTGAAAGTGTAATTTTTAATCTTTTGAGGAACCCCCAACTTCATTCGATCGCTACTCCCGCAGTTTTTGGTTGCAACCGATTTGATTAGGGGTGATCGCGATTTTCTTAGCCCAGTTACCTATTTCGCTATTCTGTGTTTGCGACAGAACCTTCTAAAAGTCCAGACCTTTACACATATCTTTTATTGTAGCTCGCTATAGACCAGTATCCTTATCTGTGTATCGTTATATCTGTATCTTGGAGTGTTCTTCGACTGCGACTAAAGTTGGTCGCAGTTTGGAATCCCTTTCCAAAGTCTTGTAGTCCTTCGCGACACAGCAGTTCGCAGTTCGTAAAACGAACCTCGCTGTCCGTGCAGGCTGTACTTAAATTGTGCGTTTTTCATCTGCAGACAGTTTATGCAGATGTTCTGTAGTCTATAATGAATTGATTGTTGTCCAACTGTATCCTTATTTCTCTCTGAGGTTGCTCTTGGGTCTCACGGCTCAGGGATTTTCCCCAACAACGGTCCGCAGTTAAACCACGTAGAGGCAATAGCTCCTTTATGAACAGGTAGCACATGATGGAATTGGGCGAAAAGGGGTCCATTTCACAACATTTTTTGACTCATCTCTTCTCCCTTTGTCCACAAAGTTCGTTCTGTTTGAATCATTTTTCCTTTTTTAGATCTTTTTTCGAACATATCTTCAACGCAATTTGCTTTGTGTCGCGCTTAAAATTCATGGAATGCACGGAGAGAATTCTAAATTAGGATTAAACAAGAAATTCATAAGAAAAATTACTGTGAAAAACTATAATCGCGGAAAAAGTGGGGCTCACTGTAATAACTGTGGATTTAAAAATAACTTTTCACCGACTGCAAGACAAGTTTGAAGTATGATACGTAAACTTTGTCGTGTGCACGGTAACAATTAAAACTTATTATTTTTACATGGTACATTGTAAAAATTGTTGGCTTCAAATTTTTCGTAGAAGTTATATGATTATAAGAGAAATTTCTAGTATCATATTATAGCTATGAAACACTGCTTGTTGTACTTTGTTTATCCTCTCTGGCACTTCGCATATGAAGTACATATATATCGCATATCGCTAGTCCATCCTTATTTCAAAAAAACAAACAAACTTTCTACAAATTATCAACAGCACAGTAAAACTCAATAACAAATAGAATTTTTTAAATTTTAGAGTTTAGATGTATTAATTAACGGAAAAGTCTATCTAATTGTTTTATAAAATTAGTGATAGTGTGTAATATTTCCCGAAATTTAATATTGTTCAGTTGCTACCGTGATTTTTACAATAATTTTTAAATGAAAATTCTCTCTTTGTGCTCTGTTAGTTGAATGACTATGATCTTTAGACATAGAAGACAAGCGGAAACCTCCGCTTTTGTTTTGTGCTGCGAATGAATAAAGTAGAAAGTAAAGCAAAAGAAGCAACAGTAAAACCGATGAAGTGTGAACACGAAAGTGTTCAAAAAGTAAACTCATGGAAATAAAATATTGGTATAGATTTATGCATAGAAGAAACTCGTACTATTTCTAGTGTGGAATACGGAAGATCTCAATAGGTAGAACAATTGAGATGCACTCAAGCAAGAAGCAAGATACGTCTTGGAATTCGAATAGTACGATAGATCAAGATGCAGTAGAACATAGGATGCTAGTGGGTTGAACATGAAACCAGTCACCCTTTGGTCGACGTCGTTAATGGTTTTCCTTGTATGAGTACTGATTGTTAATGAACTGAGGTAGAATTAAGTCCCGTCTAAATCAATACACTAGAAGAGACATGCACCGTCAAAAGTACCTCTGTGAATTCATTAGGCAAATATATAGATTGCAAAATCGTGTTACGTACGTAAAGCGTAGATTGCAAGATTGAGGTTACATTTGAGCTATCAGACAGGCTACGGTGGGTTTAATACGGAAGTCAGGTCAGAAGAGCAGATGCCGCAGAGCCAGCTAAGATTGCCATTACGGGATCCAAGTTTTCTACTAAATTTACAAACTTTAACAATACAATTTACTTTTCGCGCCCCGGCACCGACTTGTACCGTCATCTTCCACAATCGTCAAACATTTAACTCCTGGTGGCGGGGTTGTAACCCTTTGCAAAATATATCAGCTACTACGCGGCAGGCGTCGTGACTCAGACTGTGCTCCTGATTATCTCAAGTTTGAAACTGGTCAGAAGGAAGTTTTTTTTTCGTAATTTGTTACCTGTTTCTGGCTACACCCATTATCACATTCATATTTGCTTCAACTAGGATACATCGAAATCTCCTTTAGCCACATTGATACTATGGTATAGTATATTGTAGATATTGTAGAGTCTTTCATTTCAACGCGATAAATCGTTAGCAAATTAACGCTATTTTTTCTAACAATAAGGGAATACAGAGGCCATGTCACATGGCTGTGAACTAGGCTCCATACATTTAATGCATTAGTACATTATGATACAAGTGCGGAAAGTTGGTGATTCCTACGAGTGTGACACGAGTCAGAATCGTGGCAAACGTCACACGAGTAGGAATCACCAACCCGCACGCGTATCATATACTATGTTTTGCAACAATGTACGGAAAGTTCGCAGGATATGCACCAAAAAGAAGCACGTAATGGCCGATTCTTGATGAGTGTGTTCCGTGCGGGAATGTTATGATTCCCGCACACTCTGAACTTATGAAGAATGGATTATTTTGTGCTTGTTTTTTGGTGCACAAACTGTATACTTTCCGTACAGCGTTGCAAAAATTTCTAAATCAAAATCATCCTCAGAACTCGGCAAAGACTTAATCGAAGCCAAATCAGTTGGTGGGTACGAATATCACAGTGAATACGTTTGTTGGTCCATCGCTTTTCTAAAAAAACAGGAAAAACCATTCATGGACAATGAGGGCGGCCATACCGCGCGGCTGTGAACTAGGCTTTACACACGTAATGCATATTTATCAATTAAAATCATCCTTTAGGAAAACGAGGACCACCCAACTTTTTCACTGTGATATTCATAACCACGAAACAATTGCGCATCGATTAAGCCCTAATTGAAATGATTAAAAAAACATTCCGGCTAACTTCACGGTCAAGTTTTAATTATTTAATTAAAAGAGAATGGTGGGCCACCAAATATTTTAATTAGGCTACCAATGGCCACCAAACGATCACCAATCGATTAGGTATAATAAAAAGTTAAAAAATTAAAGTTGTCCGGCTAACTTTACAGAGGTGAAATAACCCCCGACTGGCATGCTACCCTTAACTAAGCCACGAAGTTGGCCAAGTCGAGTTAGGAGCTACTAGTGAGAGGCGAAGAGAGGTAGCATGGTCGATATTATCTCCTTAGTAGCTTAACCCTAGCAAGGCTCATACTGACGTCGCCATTTTCTCGCGGGTTTCCTCCTTTTCCACCCTGTTCGTCCTAGAGCCTTGCAGATAACCGACTTGGCTGAGATCCAGAGTTCACGAAGCGGCATTCCAATGGGGTTTTGTGCTCCCCGCGATATATTTCGTAACCCTAAACTTTCTTATTACTCGTAGAACCAGCAATTATTCTCCATTTCTCCTGCTTGGCACCTTTTCGCGTTTCTACGTCTGGCACGAACTTCCGGGGCGCTTGCAATGACGAAGGACTCATCGAAGTTCCTTGCCTGGTCACCATCAAAATGTGCTACATGTGTAGTTTGGGCTCGTTAAACGAACGTGGTACGTAAGAACTCTCAAGGCAGTAACCAACTGAATTATCCGGAAATGAGTGCTGAAGCTTTAATAGCAAACGTTGCACGGAACCAGTTTGGCTTTGCCATTGGTCAAGAAAAGTGGAGCACGCGGTCGTCTTCGAGTCAAATAAAATTAAGTCAACACGGCGACCATCGGAGAAGTTAACGAAGCTCTACTTTTTGAGACTGGAAGTCGAAAGTGCTTTATTTAATCTCAGATCGTTGGCATAAGAAATTTAAACCTCAAATTGTCACCAATGACATGATGATGTCTATTCCAACTGTAGTCATCACCAAGGTTGAAGCGTAATTACTGCTATTACATGTGACCGCTTATTCTAGACATTTTAAGGGCTGTGACAATTTTGCTGAAGATAATATGAAAAGTTACTTAACACGATTTGCACCTTCTGGCTTTAATTAAATTTTCAACGTGGCGACATATAAAATGCCATTCTCCCCGTAGAAAATCGATGCGCTCCCGTGTGCTTATCCAACGAAACGATTACGACCTACCGTAGAAAATAGGGAGCCCGTGAGTCTGAGCTTGGGTAAGGGAAAGTGGAAAAAGAAAAAAGAGAGACGTAGGTAGGTAGATATGGTAGATGGTAATGGAAATTATTACGAAACGGTCGAATTGCCTGGTGTAGGGTGGAGAGAATAATGCACGAAAATGCCGCAGTGTCTGTTAGATACGTCGCGATTGTTTTGGCCTAGCTCCCATTTTTCCCATTTTATGGGCAGCAGACAGAATTTGTGGCATCCCCTGCCGAATGGACGGTTGCACCGAACCGTACACTTTACAGTCTTTACAGTCTCTACGGTTTCTACAGATTCTACAGTCCACCCTACCGCAGCGACGTTGCCATTAGTTACAGCCACTGGTTTTTTCCAATTGTTCTCTTCTTATTTTTCAAAGCCCAGCTGCACTATGCTTTTTCCCTTAATTTTACACTAAGCATCCTCTTTTACGCGGTAAATAAACTTGATAAAAGTTTTTCACGCGCTGTGGCTCTATATCCTCGTACACGACTGTTATTCTTTATTGATTCGCGTTGATTAAACGCACTTTGTATACAGAACGATCGATTATTTTTAAAAGAATAGAATACATTATGGTGCCGTATTATACACTTTTCATTAAGGAATGATTCAGCTGGTTATGAAAGACATGCGACTAGTGAAGGTTGATATAGGGAGTAAATGTATACATTATTTACAGTACTTTAGAAGAATATTAATGCAAAATTACTGGCAGCCCT
Organism: Cephus cinctus; assembly: GCF_000341935.2. Taxonomy (NCBI): domain Eukaryota; kingdom Metazoa; phylum Arthropoda; class Insecta; order Hymenoptera; family Cephidae; genus Cephus; species Cephus cinctus. The sequence continues at coordinate 118,553 of NW_014332773.1, forward strand.
GTCTCTACATGTCAATCCTTTTTTTTAAATATCTTTTCATGTCTAAGTTCTACTTCGTTAGTCCGTAAGGAATTTCACAGAGCGAAGACTAACAACTGCTAGGATCTTCTATGGACATCTCGACTAATTACTTGGACCCTTCTGTTCATTATTTTTCCCAGAACTAGTGGCCGATCTGAAAGAAATATTTAAGTCGCACAAAACTTGGTGATTGTCATTGATTAGTGTTACCCTGCGATTCTTTATTTTTTTTATGAACCTATTAAAGGAATGAGTATCGTTAGTATTTCGCCGCCACAAAAGTATCTCGAGGTCAAGACTCTTGTGATACTAGATCCACAGCAAATTGCTATCAATTTCTAGCAGCCTTTCAAAGCGGAAATGAGCTTCCTCTTTCGCAAAAGCTTCGTAACGGCTCAAGAGCATCAGCCAGCTGGCAGGTTGTCTCAATTCCCAAAGCTCTCAACGTGGAAATAACGTTATCCTGCTCGTATATGGCGTTACAAAGGGTAAGAAAAGCTCACGAAACAGACTAGTCTTTGCTCGAACTCGGGAATACACTGTCGGTAATTCACCCTTGACAGTGGCTGACTACAAGTTCGTTAGCTTGACTCGCGACAAGCAGGATCTTCGCCAGAGACGCTCTGGGCTATTCGATTTTCTCAGGATGGCGAATCTTCAAGAAATCGAGTTCGATCGTTTTCGTTCTCATGACAAGATGTGTTAGGCGTTCGGTGAGCGAGCCAAATGGGTTGAAACAAGGCACCGTGAAAAAGAAGCTTGGAACACCAATGTCAAAGAAGAAGTGAAAGAATTGCCTGGAGGGAAAGACAGAAATAAGTGGGAAGTGGAAAAAAGAAAGACAGAGAACAAAAAGGACATCTTTTAGTAATTACCTACGTCTAGAGGGCGCATTACTCTTTGTCCCCTGACCTCGGCTTTCGCTGCTTTCTACCTCGATCCTATCGTCACAAGGGAAAAGGATGGGAGGATGAAAACGAAGAAGAAAAAGAAGCCATAGACGGCAAAGATGAGTTCACTGTAACAGGCTGAAATTTTGTCGCGATATATTCCCTCTAGCTATTTTTTTTTTTTAAACATGTTCCTCTATCGATTACGTAAGTGTCTCAACCACTAGAAATGACACTTCTAGGATCGATTTTCGTAACCTCCCATTCTTTTTCTTGATTCAATCGCACTGTTGCAATGACGTATTATTACTATGGACCAACCAGCTTTTGGTAAATTTCCAAGAAACTCTTGAGTATATCGACTTTCCTTTTGATGAGAGCACCACTCAAAGTACAGAAAAGCCTCTGGACGAAATGGAGTGCCAAAGCAACAAGTTGTTAAGAAATAAACCTGCAGATGTTCTTAGGGAAAACTCACGAAATATACATAATCGAATTAGACAGAAAGTACATGTAGCAAAGTTTCCCTGTAGCCTCGGCTCAAGGAGTTCTGCAGATTATAATCACTTTTAGTTTAGTGCTAAAGGAATGTACGAACGAACCGGATGAGATGTTCTAGGATAGAGAAAAGATCCTAGTTTTCTTCAGACGAACTTTGATAATAATCCTACTCGTATAATCTTATCCATGGTATTGCTATATTTAGACCATTTTCATATTACAAAAGAAGATTAAAATGTCATAGCCCGATGCGATCGAATGTTTATTTTGTGCTCTGACGTGATTTCAAGTGGAGGATAAGTAGGCTTTCCAGTTTATTAAAACACTTCTGTTAATAGTCTTATGTCATTGTGATTAATGAAAAGGAAGAGGTAAATTCATTGAAAAAAAGAATCTGGTTCATTTGTCTGAGTCATGTATATGTCCGTATTATAAAGCACTGTCGTAATAAGAATTCTCATGCATCGATCAATCATTGGTGAATGATTGTTAATACAAAAAGATTTTCCATAAAGTAGTATGTTGTTGGTCCATAATATAAATTGTAAATCGTTAAAGTTGAATGAATGTACTGAATTTCTGGAAATCGATGAAATATTAAAGTGTAACTTTACAATTATATATCTTATTTATTGGGTTGGCAACTAAGTAATTGCGGATTTTAACTAGCAAGGCTATCGATAAAATCTGCAATCATTTAGTTGCCAACTCTAAATTTCGAATGAGTATCAATAAAAGATACGATTAACAAACACATTTTTTTTTCAAACTGTCATTACCACTACTTTTATAATAAATTGGATTTAGTTGTCTTTACTATAATTGTATAGTAAGTCTGCTATTATAATTCATAGTTACCAAAATATCAATAAATTTTGTTATACTATGTAATTCTTTTATCCCCTAATTTCATAATTTTTCATAGCTGAAAACTTTTTTTTCAAATGTATCGTATCGGAGAACGAAAAACAAAAGAAAGACAGCGAGGCAATATTAGAATTTCTCGGACCCCTTGATTTGGCGATTGCTTCTGGTAATATTTTTATCGCGGAATAAAATGTTGTACAAAGCTTATTGTGCTAGCTGTTCTAGTCTCTGTGATATGGAATTTTTAAGATTGCAAATTACACTGCGGGGATGATACCCAGTCTCACAACAACTGATCCCCAAACAAACGACTAGCAGTGGTATGACCCATCGCAGCCCTTATATGGTCCATAACAGCATTATAAATTGCGTCAGACTCGCTCAGTTCACTCGTTCGCCGACGATACTTTTTACCTAAAACACCATTTGGATCAGTCACAGATCATCCACAATGTAAAAAACTGGTTGAAAATTACTCAATTTTCGATAAAGTTTCTAAACGAGCTAACGTTCATGCACAATTGTATTTCTAGTGATACTACCAAGGACAACCGTCGGATTAATTAACTAGCATTTTCAAAATCGAAGTATTATTGAAAAATTTTTATTATTCATTTTTGACATAAAAACTATACATTTCAAAGACTAAAGTAGTTAGGAGAATGATTGTCACCCTATATTTTTTATATAACAAATACAGCCATAAATAATCGTCAAATCCAGGGGTCGGAGAAATCTTAATCTTCCCGACAGACAGAGAGACGCGGGGAGTCCAACTGCGGCAACGGAGAGTGGCAGGCACGTGGAATGAAAGTAGAGTGCTCTTTCCGTAATTGAGGGATTACATCTAAATAATTAAACACTCAAAAGACAATACGGACCATTCGTCGTCTCCCATCGCACTCATTCACGCAACTCGTTGCGCACCCTCAGCTGTGCTCTGCTTTTCACCTTACTTGCATTACGACGAAACTTCAAGCTTCGCTATTCAGTGTTCCACTCTCTATATATTTCTGCCACCTTCACACCACCTTTCAACTAAGTCCATCGACCATGATCCATTTTAGTGCTCCTGCCTGGTGCGTGTATGTGACTACGTGCGCGGACTTCAATGCGACTTTCTCATTTTTTATTTCCAATTATGCTCTTTTCAGCATTATTATGGTGAGTTCCATTGATTAGCGACGTCTGTTCCCCTCTCGCTCTCCAGCTCTCTTTCCTTCTCAGGGAACAGAGTCGTTATGGAAAAACATGCGCGACAGCAGTTTTCGCTAATTACGACGACAATCGCATGGGCGCCCGACTGGGTTTGCTTCCATCAGAAATACACGCTTTCACAATTATCACTAGATTCACGGATAATTCGAGTGAGCCGCTCACGTGCATAGAATGACTTTAGTTCCTCGTGAACCAGAATCGTCTTGATCTCGCACATTTGTTATCCTTGGCCTCCTTCTCCTACTTCCTCGCCTTCAGCTTCACCACCCTATCCTTTTATGAATCGTTCGCCCTGGCGCGAGCTTATCTATCTCGCCATAAAACTACAGTGTCTCTTATCGCAGACTTCAATTAGATGGTCTATTTAATTGGAAAAGTTTACGTTTTACTCAGAGTCTCAGGTAAACCGAGAATTCGCTGCTCAGTGATCCTAATCCAATATGAGAGACTCTCTCGTTCCGACACTTTTATGACGAACCAATTTGATTGCACGATGTTTCCGGTGACTTCGGATTTGTCCAGCCTTTTTTACGAAGTCACCAATTTAGTCGAGGTTTTTGAACTTTTATGAGTGGCAGAATAGGAAGTATCTTGACCTCCTTCCTATAACACAGAGTACTTCGTTCGATCATATTCATATGACTTATCTTCCATTTGCGTGAGATCGATCACTTCCTTAAGGTAATTTGAAATTCGACAAGAAGATGACTGCTTTGTCAGTTTTGAACACAAAAGGTTCCTTTTGAAAAACTTTTATTAATATAAAAACCCAGATTCGGTGATGGAAATCATCTATAATATAAGCATGCCTATTTCGATTTATTCACTTTTTTTTCTGTAACGTTACTGCGGAAGGTACAACGTGTGCAACTTTCTGTCGTAAAGAGAACTGTAAAACCAATTAATTGTTTTGAAACCAATACTAATATATAGTAAAACCTATTTAAAGTTCCGTTTTATTCGTAGCAAGTTCGTTTCATTTCTTTCTAGATATACGGCATATCAAAACGTTTTTTCGTTCGTCGCTGGGAGCTATATAAATTTTTAATAGTTCATGACATTTAAATGATTTTAACCACTGTACAAATTGTTTCGAATTTGTTTGACTATCACGTAATAAAGCCAGATGGTCTGTGCTTCGTATATTTCACGTGAAACGAGCATTGCAGGTCGGTATCCCCTGCAGATTCAAGTAAAAAGTTTTAGAGTATTCAATATGGTTTTAATTTATCTGCTGCGATATTGAGTCATCAAATGAAAATAACAGGGGATTTTGGAAATTTACAAATTTTATAATTTTAACTAGATTCAAAGAATATTTGAAATGTATCGATGTAAACACTACAAGCGGTGAAAAAATATATCGGGAAAATTGTATTGAATACCACAGTCGAAGTGAAATCAATGTATTCAGTCTATTTTTTCTATGCGGCCACTCTTTAAGATTCTGTCTTGGTTGATGGTTCTTTGAGTTGTCCCGCACCAAAAGTCAAGAGGGGAAGCTGGTTCAGACTCTCTTTATGAGGCCACAACCAAAATCTACAATTTCGCGAAATTGGCAACATGTCACGTGGGATATTAGATTATAAATTTTACACATAAATAACACCCACGTAGCAAATGGCAGACTTCGATATTTGTACAAATCCATATCCCATTACTAGACAGTTAATCGATAATTAGAAAAATGAAAAAGATATTAATTATTCACAGCTTGAAGTTTTTCGCACATAAATCAAACATACAATTGCAGCGCTCTATAAAACTAGATTATAAATTATATAAATTTAATCTCAAAAAAAGAACGTAAATAGATAGAACAAAAGTGAACCTGAGAAAGCGAGTTGTTCAGCTTCACAGTGCGACTCGACTTACGATGGGAGCCAATTAGGGTCGTAAATCCTAATATCGAACGCGTACTGTCCGACGATGCAGAAATCGTGAATTCCCGGACCTTGAACTAAGGTGATGAAGGTGATTAGTTAAAACAATTGGAGGTAAGCTACAGAGCGGTTAATTTATTCAGAATTATTTACAAGTGTCCCAGGAGAGACGTTGAGAAAAAGTGGCAAGAGTGTTGTCGATCAAGTCCGATGCTTACTTCACGAAGTGAAGTTTTCGACTACCCTTCGTGACTGGTGGCGAAAGCTTGCTCGCGTCTGCTATCTGAATGTCCAATAGTCTTGCACATGGTCTACTGAGTGTGCGACATGGCGAGCAATTCGTACATAGATTTTTAGACCCTTTTTTAAAGCCACCAAATCAGAGAAGTATGTGCTGACCTGTTGAACCGTCTTGGGGCAACGCATTATTAGTTTAAATATTTATGCAAGTCGGAATATGATTTAAATAACGATAGATTAAACTATATATAAAAGTGATTCGTTCCGTATGCGATGGAACATGACTTATAGAGTAATATAACTCGAAAATAAAAACTTTACGATACCAATATTAATGAATTCTCGGTAGATGATGAAAATATTAAATAGAAAAAAATCCTCGTAGCGAAACTTCGTTGATAAATCGTTAGCTTGCAAAACATAATATAAAATCCAGCTTTCATCAAGCCGACATGATTTAAATTGACTGAAAGAGCAACATATCGGCATATTCATACTAGACAGGCAGGTTAAATCCACCTCAAAGTAAGCGTAGGAATACTGCGAGTATTGCAATACAAATTTTTGAGAAAAAATTAAGCTTAAGTTACTGTGTCCACAACCAGTAAAAGCTCTTGTTGTGTAACTTTAGGGGGCTTAACATTCGACCTTAATCACCAGAAACATTAAGTGTGACAAAGTGAGAGATTATTATTATGCGGGGGGACTGAAGGGATAAAAAAGGGAAGAAAGTGTCGGTCAAATAGAAAAGATTTAAAAAAATTCGAAATATCCGCTATGCCTAAGTCAAAACAAAATCTTGGTTTTATTTTTTTTAATTCTGTTTTCGTTTTTTTTTTGACATTATGAGAACAGGATTTATAAGTTCTTATAGAATACGGGACAAACAGATCTAGATTCGAGCTAAAAAACGAAATCAGACTCCTAAGGTCTACTGTCGTCCCTGTTTATTGGACGACAAGATCACGTCCACCATTCAGTCGAAATATAAGTACTGCCTCGGTCATTATGGGCCTGATTTTGTTTCCCTTAATCTAATCTAGATTTGGACATTCAATTAATAGGTCTTGATGAGATTGGTCGCGGTTTATTGGTTTGAATCTAGACCTACTTGTTGTGTATCCCGAGCTAAAACTGAACTTATGAATCCTGTTTTTATACTGCCGAAAAGAATGAAAATGTATACTAGGAAAAGGACTCATTTTATGACTCGAAAGGAGCAGCGTGAAGAGAACAAAACCAGAGCTATCAGCACCAAATCAGTACTTATTTTTAGTACAGGTCGTACACATATAATAGTTAGAAAACCGCAAAATGAATGGCAATGGCAATGGTAAATCCACAAACGTTCTGTAGCCACCGAGCACCATGTTTATTGCACCCAGCTCGCCATGATGGTTCGTTTGTAGTGAACGTTGTATACTATCCTTATACTAGCAGGGTCACGCATATAACGACCCCTGAGGGGTTAAAAATCTGCGTGGGCGAGTATGTCACAGAGGGTGCAGGGTGGCACACAGGTGGGTGAGCCAGCGAACGACTGGGTGATTTTATTGATTTGTTAATTTGAAGCAGTTTCTCTCTCTCTCTCTCTCTCTCACTTTCTCTCTCGTTTTTTTTTCTGTCGTCAACGATGTGGAATAATTTACCGTTGATGAGCTTCCTTGCAGTCGAATCTATGATACAACTAATTATTCTCAGCATTGCCGCGTCTGATTCTCATTCAAGCGTTATTTCTCTCATTGCCGAAGCTTCATTGCAGAAATATGTCACTATTTATAGACGCGTCTTGCTCGATTGGTAATCATAAATTATAATAATTATTATCCATGATGTTTATACAATTTAAATAATTTAAAATTCTCGCTTCGTACATATAGTATCTGATTTTAATTTAATAGTTCTTGTTGGTGATATGCAATTTTTATAACGACGTATGTCTTTAGGTATGCGAATTTCAGTAGTCAGAACCTCTGATGACTTCAGTATGAAAAAATAAAGATTGACATATCAATTATACGGGATGCCACGAAATAGATATTGCAAAAGAGAACCAAATGAATCTGTATAAGAAAATAAGTTGAATACAAATTTACATTTCTCTCCAAAAGTGATACTCGGACATGGAGATTTTATTACACATTTTCGACATAATTTTATTCAAGGATTCATAGGATTTTCGGTTGTACCATTTATTCGGCCATACCCTGTATATCGATTATACCGAGTGCATCATGAGTACTTCTGTATTTGGGAATGCCTGATATAGCAATACCGCACCTCAGTATTAGTAGTGGCATGTCCAAGGTGTTGAAAATTCTCTATTAATGATTTCTTACCATTAGGACAGTCGCTGTTATATATTGTAATCAATACATCGAGTAGTATTCAGAATGCCATGGTAAAATCTCGCAAACCTGAATAATCTTTAGTACACGTATCAATTAATAATAATACATAGGCATCGCGACTTATAACTCTTTTGTACCCTTGAGGCCATCTAGTTGACTATCTGATATACATATAAACGATGAAAAATCCAATCTCGAGCATTCTGCCACTTATGTTAACTAGGATATCTTAAAAACAAGAAAACGAGCAAACCGTCTCGCTTGTCCGCAATTTGTAAAGATATTTCGAATTATAGTCAATCGAGCAAACCGCCTCATTTGCCAGGTAGAATCAATTGCAGCACTTAGTTGGGACGTCACTCTGACAATTTCGACCATTGTGCCACTGCCACTGTATGTATGTACATGCCATCAGAACTCTTTATAACACTTCGCACAAGTAACTACTCTGTGAATAAGAACTTTCCTACTTCTTCGAGATAGCAACGTTGTTTGGGATAAGGTCACGTCAACCTGCGTGCACGAGTTCCTTAACGGAAGAGTGCTCATTAGTACGACGATATAATTATTATGAATCAACTCGGCATTCGAATTCCGCTAATCGGAGGATGCCTTTATACATGACTCCATTCTAATTAACATCTTACAAAATGAAATAAAGGTCAAATTTCGAGATATTAAATATATTTATTATCGATCAAAACCTAAGCATTTTTTTTTAAATCCCAGGTTATCAAGAAATATCTTAATTATACAATTCCTGGATGTTGCTAACGTTTAGCATTTCATATTAATCTTTCATTATTACATAACACTTCTGTTGATAAGGTCCATTTACTAACATCCCTTTAATATAATCGTATTTCGTAATAGAACATATTGCTATTCATTAAGGTAAGAAAATTCATTCATTCATTGTTCTGCCCAATTAATTTAATGTATTTAATTACCGAGATTTTCGACTCGAATCCGTCTTATTCGCGCGATCCAGAGAATCGCATCGAACCAAAAAGGTTACAATATATATATGTATATATATATACACATATAAAACCTTTATATATATTACGTCGAAAAATGAAAAAAACGAAATCCTTATTCATCAAGAGACTTGGTAGGGTCTCAGGCTAAATACGTATAGCGTGGGGGTGACGATACGGCCAGAGTATCATTTTCCCTTCCCGATTTCAGAAATCAGTTTTAACCACCGTGCAAGTTCAGTTGACGTTGTAAGATCAAAGGTGAGTAGGTCCTTAATGAAGAGAATCCGATATATAGGGTTATTCCCAGTAATGCCAGCTAATCTATTTTTCACATTAAGTAGAGAAAACAAAAAATTCATACTGATCCTATGTTTACTTACGCGTTAAAAGCTAATCATTATGATCTCTTTAATTTTCATTACAGAACAGTGGCTATGGCACCAGACATAGAGCTATTAATAATTTAAAAGAAAAGTATTTTCGCATGCATTATATTGAGTATTAATCCATTTCGACTTAGTACATACTTCATGGTTGCATTCAATATTATACTATATTCCTAATCTCGGATATTGTTAGAAGGTATAAAAATTTTCTTCAATTTGACGCCAATGTTCCGTTTCCTTCTCTACTAAATGGTTTTATGCATCCTTTTCTCTGCCATACAGTTGCCGTAATACCTGCTAAGCCACTAATATCCCTATTTCATGTAATATTTCAATATTTCGAAATATGCTGTAGACATACATTTTGGATAAAATTAATTCTAGAGCTTTTACGAAAACCCCAAATTTTGAAATTTTACGATTTAACTCATCCTTTAGGCAAATGTCCCATTGCCAATGGGTTTTGGATGATTTTCAATGATTTATCAAACATTACCGTTAGCATAAAACCATTAATTTCATAAATTTGCCCTGAGGGACCTAAATGTAACATGGTGGATTGATCTTTTTGACGTTCTCCTTTGCATCGATGTTCCTACAAAGGCATTTTGAAAGAGCATCTAGCAGCGTCTTGCAACTACTTAGCAACTTTCAAGTATCCAGTCTCACATCGATGTTGAAGAGTCAATTTTAACTTTATCTCAACCAAGTTTGCCTTCCTCTAGGTTTCCTGACTACTTTAGGAGGCCCCTTATCTTATATCGTATCTAGCCAAACCTAAGATAGTACTGTTTGCAAGTTTCATAATATCGGCTTCTCTAGTATCCACGAATGTGCCCAATAACGCCGTAGGCACACTATTGAAAATGTGTGTGGCTTCATTATTTTTCACGAAAAGTTAAACAGATAATATAATTAACTAATCTCGATTAATCACGGGAATAATTTGACAGTTATTTCACAATTTAGTAGTATCGCGAAAAAAATCGTTAACAGTATAAATGCGCCCTTCTCGTTTCTATCGTTAGTTATGCCTAAGGGTAGAAATTTCGATAAAATACATTTAGAGAAATTAGTATCGATTTCTATTTCAGGTACTGTGTTACTTAATAGGGGACTCAATTGTAGGGATGATGAATGGTGTGCTTCAAAGTGGTTCTTTATAATTTCGTAAATTCTTTGCGAGTCAGTAGAAACACCAACCCGTATTAAGAATTCGCTTTTAGTGTTAATAGCGCGCTTTTAAATTATTTGTTAGTGACTTTTAACTAAAAGCGACTCTGATAGTGACTTTAAGAAGGAATTCTGAATATGGGCTACAGTATGCAATTTTGATTACAAAATATGTACGAGCATGGTTCTGCTTGAAATATTATTTTCCATTTTAACATATACGTGTTTCGGGAATATTATGGGAAGCCACGTGTGTTTGTTAATGACTGCATTTTTCTCGATCTGTCGAAAATAAACATTATTCGTGGACCGACTATATTTCTCTGTTTCGTTTCCAAGAGAATCAATATGTTGAAAATAACGTATTGTCACATCAAGAAACAATTAAATATTCCTTCTATATGGTGTAACGCATTTCCTGGCCTACGTTCTATCCGCGACCCCAACGTGGCATTCCGCGGATCCCTTGGGCGCCAGGTGCATCCTTGCACCAGCCCGACTCGTCAGGCCTTTAATTTCTAATCCGCGGCACGTTAATTCCGGGAGTCTTCTCGACCGGATCTTCCCGCTAGCTCCTAATCCGTCATGGTAGACGGGAACGTGAGGGCGGCGAGTATCTACAGGAATCAGCCGGCTTCTTTGGTAATGACTAACACGGTGGGATTTAATTCCAACAATAACCCTTTATTTTGCCGAGGTAAACGAGTACAGTCGGGTGATGTATACGAGCGCGGCTCTATACAATTCTAATACACAACGCGGTCGCGGAGGTCATCCCTGTTGACGGTGGTCGGTTCAAATCTGCAACCGCCAGGACCCGTGGCGAGGCCCGCGGCCCCCCACTCCTCGTGCCAAGATGCACCGGCGGATGCGCTTCATCCCCGGCTGCATGGCTTCGGGGCGGTCGCCTAAACTGCACTTACCGAATCTTCCGGTGAACCGTATCTTCCTTCCTCGTCACTCGGGTGGTGGTGGTTGGCAATTTTTCCTCCTCGTCGGCCGTCTCCTTCCTGTATCCTCTGAATTCCGTAGGAGCGCCGTCGTCGTCGATAGATACAACTCCATATCACGTCCGGGGAAAAGCCATGTTGCCCAACAGGTCCTGCAACCCTCACACACTCTCACCACACTCAAACCGGAAAAATCGCGATACCTTATCCGCCGATTTTCGGTATTCCCGTTCCGCGGTTCGCAATGAAGTGGCCCCCTTTTGGCCCCCGGTCCGAGGATTCCCGAAGAATCCCGAGTTCACCCGAACTCGTGCGTTTACTCTCGCCTCGGTCCGCTCTTCGCTTTTCGGCGCTCACCGCCCGCCAGTCTCCGGGCGGCGCCGATTTTACCCGAGTCCGCCCGATTTTCGGGCTCGGCGGTGCCGGTTTCTCTCCCCGGCTTCCCCTTGCCATGAATCTTCGTCGTCATCGGCATTCTCTTGGCGGCTTTCGTTGGCGACACGGCTCTCCGTGCCCCTACGCTTTTATGTAACTGGCCATCCCACGGACGCCACGTTACAATGGATATGTGATTATCGTCGAAAACACTCACGATAAATGGAAGTAATGTGCGACCAATCAGAAGTATTTTACAACGTAAAATGAAATGCAATTACGAAATGGTAAACAAAAATTATAGCTGCCAATTTAATTTTTATGAAATTACAATCCGAGGGACAATATAATAATTTATGGAGGAAAATGATTCATACATAGCAAATGTATAATGTAAGTGAGAAATTAATAATTACTGCTTTATATATAAATGGCAGAAGTAAATACCAAAATAAAATGTAATTTTTTTTTACTACGTATTGTGCTGTTGAAAACGAATTAAATGAATGCTCAAAACAATGGTCATTCGGAACTACGAGGTGATCGTCTGCAAAATGAACTTCGAAAATTGGTAATAACTCCCCACGTAAACTAGAACCTGTTTCTATTGTAAACTTCCGCTATAATCAGGAATCTGTAAATGTGTGATGCATGTTCATGTATCAGCAATTATTATATTTGAACGTAAAAATTCGGATGCTAAGTATTCGACTTAGTGGGCGCGATTTCATTCTAGTATAGTAAAACTATTGTAGTATAGTAAATTATAAGTGCGTGATTATTTATATGCATAGGTATCAAAATTGACGATGGACCAATAAAGAAATTAAATTCATAGCTCAGCATAGTGAGTTGGTCAACTTGCACCGTAGCAAATGTTCAACACAGTAACGAGACCACGTGATTATTTTGCTTTGTAACACTATGGCGTTGCAAATTAGAGCGTATGTCGTTAATTTAATATGGAGAGAACATCCCAATGCAGAGCAGAGAGTGATTGACTACCGAAAATTACTGACAGATTGATGGAAATTAATGGAAACCTAGATGGAAATTAATGATCAGCTTCGTGTAACCTTGCCTTTCCGAAAGTTAAAACACCGTTAGACTACGGCAGGATAAATATTTTGAGAAACTTCTGTATAAACTCTAAATCGGTCGGCGGTGTTATCAGCCTCGTATGCATATCCTTTATGCAGTGACTGACTATTTGACACGTGACCTATCTTTTCTTTTTTCGAAGCCATAATATATACGACCCGTGAGACAATAAAGTCAATAACAAAACTCATATACGTATCTCTATCGTAAATGATATTATTCCTAAAATATAAAGTATGACTCGTTATCAAGACAGAAAGTCTATATGTTCGCGTACGATAAATAAATTGAAATACGCCAGGTTCAGTGTTACGAAATAGTAGAAAACGAATTTCAGATTTCAATTTGTTCGTTGAGCGAAAAGCCGATAAATGGTTCTCACTCGGAAATATGAGAACGTTTCTCCGACCACGCTCATTGTGCTCATCTAGCAAGAAAAACAAAGGAGATAAGAAAAAAAGGGAACAAATATTTCGAAAATATTTGTAGATAATTATAAAGGAATGTATACATTCCTCATTTAATTTTCATTACACAAACAGCTATTAATAAATTCTTGCTATAGACGAGGGAGCCAAATGAATTGGATAGGAACGTGTCTCCTATTCCAGTCGCACTGTGAAGCTGGCTCATAAAATATCGTTGAAAAGTGCCAACGCGTCCATCGGGTTCATTCTCATAAATCCGTCACCCCGACAAAGTACAGGTATATGGGAATTAAAATTTTCAACGTGGTGATCCGACCTATCGACCCTCGCTGATAAAATTGCTCCGGAGCAACAGCAGCAAAATAAATAAATGCCTAAAGCATCGTCGCGCTGGTTATCAGCACGTAGAAATCCATACATCATATTAAAGAGTGATGCAGATTCGGTGGAGTTACGTGTTGCCGCAAAGGAAGCTGCAGCTCGATGGTGAACACGAGTGAGAATCAGGTAAAGTTAGAACGACACAAAACTGTCAAAAATGTCAGCGTACAGCGAAGCGAAATGGCCTATTAGTCTGGTAGCGAAAGGATGAGGCAGTATGGCAACGTAGCGGCCGGGGGTGGCAGCTTGACTTTTGCCCGATGACAGAGAGCGAATTAATATTTGGCCGGTGAACGGGGTTGGTCCGAGCATAACGGGGGTAAAGGATTTTGCACACGAGAATGTCGAACGACGGGAATGAAAATTGGTATAGACGTCGCTCACCTGGGCCCACATTGTATAATACCGTGAGATCCGGATGATTTATTACGTAATATCAGAGCCTGCTATTCCAGTCTCACCGTCGCCGTCCTCTGTGCAACTTCTTCCCCTCGTCGCCCTTGATCCGTTGCTTTGGCGCTTCGTGCAGCCATCATTCAACGATTTCAAATTCTCGATTGAAATTTTGACGTTAAAGGATACATTGACAAAGAATGGCGTTTATGGGTCTGTCAGGTTATGTCACGCGTTGTATCGATAAATATTAGCTGCGATCCTAATCGTCATTCTCGACATTAAAGACACGGAAACGAAGATCGAGGACAATAGCGAACAATCAGGAAAGATTCGAACTGTGCGAATTTGCAAAATTTTTACTTCTCTTTGTAAGAACGAAAGTTTTCGATATATGTAGATACAGTCTGTGCTATAAGTTTCTGAATAGTGGAATGTCTCTAAAATTACGTATTTTAGAAAGGAATGTTTATAAGAAATGGTTTGGGGTTTAAAAAAATTGTATTTTCTGGTGGAGATTATTTGACCTTGGAATGACTTTGTGACGCTGCGTTAAGGTCAACTTACAAATGGTCAATAGTACTATCATTTTTATTGTATCTTCTTGTAGCTAATCTCCAGAGCATTTCGAAACACTACGATTAAAATCTTTTCATGAAGAACTCCACCAGATATGATTATTCAAACTTTCAATACCGCTGGTATTAGCATTACCCAAGATGTATCGCCATCCGGCGATAATTGTAAGTAACAGCGGAAGTTTAAAATGTTTTTGACTGCATATTAAATGTTCGAAGATTCATATACGATAGAGTTCTCCATGAAAAAAAGGTTCAATTGCAGTGTTTTGAAAAGCTCTGGAGATTAGCTATAAGCGAATGTAATACAAAAATGGGGGGAGGGGGGTTTGCAAATTTTCAAGTTGACCTTAAAACGGCGTTTCAAAATCATTCCAAGATCAAATAAAATCCACCAGATAATACATTTTTTGGAACTCCAAAATATTTGTTACAGACCTTTTTTCTAACACGCTTATTGTTAGAGGTATTCAACTGTTCCTGAACTTAAGGCACGCACTGTATGTGCATTAGTGTCTTAACATTTCAAATTTTATACCAGCCAATCGTTGACATCTGTCGTATAATAGATATAATAATACGTCAAGGGAAAAAAAAGAAAGTCAGGTTAGAATGTGTACGAAATATCATGACGTGTCTCAGTCTATAAACTTTGGGGATGGGTAACATGGTACAAAAAGGGGTTGAGAATATGATGGCACCGCCACGAGAATGGCTACCCCGACAAAAATGAAGAGCATTTTCCAATTTTCGTGTGGATATGACGTGGGCCTTAGCTACTAGAATCCGAAATGCTTGGTACGTGCCGGCATTACTGATTGCACCACGAGAGCCTGGCTACAGCTACGGAATGATAACATTGGCAACATCTAGCCCTGGCCTTTTCCAAAGGCGGATGGAGCCACAGCAAAGTCAGACATTCCGTCTGATATCTTTCAACCCGCGGGTCTGGGGTGTGATATCCTATGAGAGAGCAACCCCGATGCCTCCACACACCTTATATACGTATGTTCGTCGCGGATGTAACCTTCGTAAAACCATGTAGACGCAGGCAGAACACTACCAAATATTCAAATCTTTCATACAGCCTATAAACAATTCTTCGTTAACGTTCATACGTTAGCGCTTATCAATTTCTAAAATAGCGTACATTTTCTTTTTAAAATTACATTATCGTTATAACTCAACGTGACTTATATTCGAGTTCAAGATTCCAATTGCTTAGACTTGGGCGACAGCTGTCAATCGATTATTCCCAATTTTTTCTTTTGACAGTTATCACTTTTCTTTATTATTTTTACGGCCGGGACTTCGTCTTTGTTCACTACCGAAATGTCATTATTCGTTCACTTATATTCTTAGAGAGTTGTCGTTCCATCTTTTTATTGTAGTACAGGCATTCTCGCTTTTATGTATTCTTTGATGCCGGTAAAATTGGTACTTTAGTAAGAAGAGTGATTAATCATCTCAAGTATTTTATTAGAGAATGTCGTATGCTTATATAATATCTAAGACTTCAGTACCTCTTTCAATTAGAAGTATTCCGGAATGGCAAAGAGAGACCGTAGGTTATGAATAATTTCAGTCAATACCTTGTTAAAAGGGTGGAGAGAGTTACTAAGAATTTCAGCCGTAGCAGTTATGTATCTACAAAAGCTCCTTAGGGTTCAAGCTTCTTGGAAAAAAATTATGTTCGTATAAATAATCCTAGACTTTAATAAAACTTCCATAAAACATTAAAGAAAAATAAGATATCGCCGATTGTCTTCGTAAAGCAAAAATAATTTGTAATAATAAAGTAGTTTTCTTTTTTTTTTCATCAAATTCTCTCTTTACTACTCAACAAAACAGAATTGGTTTAAACGACGGAAGCACGAAACATTTTCATTTATTAAGGGATAGAATCGAATTCGAGGGATGCTCGTGCATGCAAGGAAGCATTACTCCGGATACGACTCGTCGAATTTTGAGGAAGTCACGAATGAGCCTGAGCATACACCAGGCAAGAGGAGGGTAATAAGATTACCGTTTGGCTCTCGTTAAGTCTGAAAGTGGCTAAGCGCGTGTTCTTAGCTTTTAAGTTCCTTCAGACCAGTGAGGTTGGATTCCGGGAACTTAAGGGTCTGAGAGATCTCACGATTTCAGCTTTACTTGAAATTCAGCGTAGCGCCTGCGCCTCTCATGATTTTCCTCACTCTTTCGCAGACCACTTTCAGACTCTTCGCGGACCTGGTTTTCCTTTTTAACAAAAAATGTGTGTTTTCCCGAGCCACTGGGAAGATCTTCAGAAAAAGCTTAGATCATTATGATCCTTTCAAAGTCGTAGCCTCAGGCTGAATGGAATTGAACGGACCTTGCATTAAAATATTTCGATTCAATAAAACTGCCGTGTTGAACCACTTTATCTAGTAAATAGTATTTCAGTCACCAATAACTTTTAATCAAGAAAATTCTCTTGATATAAAATTTTATAGACTTTCATACAAATAAACTGGAATTCAAAGAGTACCTAAAACACCATATTTTAACCTCATTTATTAAGTGGCTAATGATTTCTTTGATGTTTGCAGAAAGTAGTTTTATGAGGGGGACTTATGAAACAGAAAAAGTTATAGCTATTGAGCTATAAGTAAGTTATACGGTCCGTTACATGAAACCATGAAATATTGATTTATAATTAGCGATATTACGGTTTCATAATTCAATTTTTGAAGACTGACACAAATTCATTGAAGTAACGATGAAATAGATGAGGTTGCTTTGAAGTACTATCTATATTAATAAATGAAAATGAAATTTGACTATTACAGAGAAGACGCTTATAATCCGGTTCCGTGTACATTCATATCGTTCAAGAACCACGAACAACTATTTCGTATTTAATTACAGTCGTCTCACGATTTTGGGCTGCCTTTGGGGTTGTAAGGGAAGAGAATTCTGAGAATTGGTACGTCGACGATTGTGAACGTAGGAAAATAACGTTGAGCAACAGAATATGTATTATATATCTAATTTAATAAGTTTGCTTCACGGCCCAAAATACAGTAATGCCAATCAAATTCCAATTTCTACTTTATAACGGGGGTAAGATTCAAACTGGTCAGAGGGGAAGTGGCTCATAATGGAATGGCCCAGAATCGGGAGATGATTGTACTAGTAAAAAATTCCTTTCATGTTACAGTAATATAATTTGCCAAGTAATTTTGCCACATTCTCAGGATGAACATTAGAGGATGAAATTATAGCTGAAGGTATATCCGAAGTAAGACAAACGAACTCGTAAGAACATTGCTAACATTAATGAAGATGTATTCGCACTGCTCATTCGCAATCGTTCGCTTTGTAGTGTAGTTAGATCGTAATAATTTATTGTCTTTCATAATTCATAAAAGCAGTCATTACTAATACATCAAATATTCATAAAATCGAAAAATAATAGCAAAGTAACAGTAGGTTATTTAACTTATACACATTAGGTCGATCAATCAGGGTTTTTGTCGATTACTACTTTACATGGCGATTAAGAATTTATTATCGTTCAGTAACTGTGTTACGTGAACCAAACGTCATTAGTAGATTTCATTCATAAAAAAGTATTTTGCCCGCAATTCAATGTCCATGGCCTTATAAATGAGCTTCACACGTTTTACGCTTTTATACGTGGCGATTATTATAGTTAAATTAAACATTTTTTTAAATCAATAACTTTCCACTGTGCGTTCTCATCTTTATCGATAAATCCAGGCAAAAAGGAAAAGTTATCGTTGATTTTGTATGAGTGACAATGAGATTCATAGCATATATATGTATTGATATAATTCGTCTATTTGGCCACCAAATCCCTAGATGACAATGAAGTGAAATCGTATGTGTTTTATCAACATACAGCATTATTGTTGTTTCTTTGTAGAAATAGGAATACTATTGTCTAAATAAGAAACTGTATGTTATTAATATTGTAACGTGTACTTTTCGTAGATGCGCCCGATGCACCGTCTCCCACGTCACAATTTCCAATGACTCCAACGCAAGAAATCTTTTTGGGCATCCAGTGCCTCGCGGTATCTGCTCTTTCCGTTAAGCCTTTTTCTCCTACGTCACCGGAAGTCTTCTAGACCGGTGGTTTCCGCGAGTTCCTTATACTGGAATGGTAGAGGGAAACGTGGGGGGCGGGAGAGCTGCAACCTATGCCCGGAGCGGTCGCGCTTTAAATGATGAACTTTAAATGAAGTGTGCGCAATCTGACGATATGTTCAAAATAAGTAGAAGATACAGTCTAACACAATTCTCGGTCGCGACTCTATACAATTCTAAAGAAATAACGTGTACGCGGACGTCATCTCGGGTCTTCCGAAGCTTTTTCCGAATCTTTTTTTCGAGTGGGTGCGTGAAAGGGCTCCGACCCCCACTCGTCACCCAAGGATGCACCGGCGAGTGCCCTTTACCCCTTTTCCTTTCTTCCGTCAGTAGCTACTACGTCTCGTCGCTCGTTGCACCGGTTCAGTACTTCACGCATTTTCTCCAAAAATCAAAATAAAAAATCCAAGAGAGTAGCCGAGTTAAGAATAAGAAGAGAAAATCTACACAAAATCGAGTTTGCAAAGTTAAAAAAGCTCCGAAGTCTTTCCAATTGCCCAGTTGAAAACGTAGTTACCCCCTTTTCGGCCCCTCGATGCGATGATCGCCGAAAAGCCCCGAGTCTACCCGAACTTTTTAGATCGCCTCCTTCTGAGCCTCGTCTTCATTTTCCGCTACGCTCTCGCCCCTGGTGACCAACCATGCGGCGCGCAGTACTTGCTGTTCTTCGGACAGCACCGATTTCTCCCGAGTCCATCCGATCCCGGGAGCTCGGCGCGTCCGCTTCTACAATACTTCCCGGGTTGTCCTTGCCATGATCCTCGGTCCTCGTGGTTGTTCTAACGACGGCTCTTGTCGGCGACACAGCTCTTCCGTTTCCCTATGATTCTTACGGAACGGGCTGTCCCGCGGACGCCCAGTTAACATACAATGCATTATAAAACAAAGTGAGCATCACTTTTACTGTCTTATTCTACTAAATATAATAATTTCATAAGCGTCAAATATAAAGTTTTCGCATTGCAGCGTCGAATTAATACAATTATTGTATCAGTGCTTAATACGTATCACGAATATATGAAAATATGAATCGCAAATATTCCGAAAGTCATATACAATCGTTATTAATAATAAAATCTGCAAGAATTAATTGTATGTTGTCCTCCGAGTGATGATTATAATTTTTGTTGCACCTCGTTGATTAATAATTCAAGTGGTTTTAATTTTATAGTAATTACTTCGAATAATTTTTAAATAAATATAATATATCGTGCAAGCAAAGCGTTTTCAGAACGATGAAATTTTTATGAACGCTCAAACATTTTACACCTGTTGTCAAAGCCAACGTTTCTCCTCTACAACGTAGAATTAGATTCAGCGATAAGCACGAATATTTTTAACAATCTTTTCTCCCGTGCAGTAACGTGCATAAAGTCTTTAAAAAGTGAAAATCCCAAGTTAGTGTTTTCTATTTTCCATTCATTCTTCCAGAAAAATTATACTTGATTTATTCAATGATTACAGCTCCGTGGAGGATTAGCAGTAACTTTTTCAATTTGTTTTTGTTTCCCTCAGAAGTTTCAAGTTGCCACTCCTCTTGTTCATCCCCTTTTCCATAGGATCTTTAGTTCCCCTCATTACGTACACTCCTGTCGTATCTGCTAATTGGTAAGATTAACAGCTTCAATACATCGTAATACAAGCGTCTGAACGAGAAGAATTTCAGTTTTGTAACAGGAGAAAAATCGTCCAAAGCGTTTCTTATAATCTTGACACAACTAGGTTATAAATCATATTTATAATTGATTAGAATTTAGTGTCTTTCGGGCATCAAAGCAGCATGGATGGGCACCTTCAAATAAAGATTACAAATCGAATGGTTTTCCATTCGTAAAACTATTTAAATCGTATTTTCAAATGCTTTTTCGAGTGGAAAACCATTCGAGATGATACTTAAATGATACTTTGAAATACTTTTTAGAGTGAAAAACCATTCGACTGTAATTTTCAATTTGTAGGTGCCAATCCCTGCAAAGCAGATATGGTACATGACTGCGATATATTTATTGGCTACAATAATAATTATTTTCTTGTGTCTTCTTGAAAATCCTTCTTAGATTAAGAAATCTAAAAATAAAGTAAAATACCCAGTTTCTACCAATATGAAACTGACCCTTTATATATCACAGCCGATGGCTAAAAGATTTCAATTATTATTATATTAATATTATATATTATGTCAATCTTACATTCTCACTCATAGACACATTATCGCTATCATTAAAAAAGGGAACGGTAGTGCTCGGCGAACTTCTAGAAATCTAAATACTGGTGCTGCATTGCGTCGTTGCAAAGTGTGAAAATACGCGTGACGTACTTGGCAATTCCTTTGCATGCTATCCCAGGCCGCAGAGCTGTTGTAGAACCGTGAGCTTCATTATATGTAGTGCTCAACGGTATATTATGTGGAGGCAAAGAAATTTCCTTTATGTTATTCACCTCGGAGTTTAGAATCTCCACTAAACATTCAACTGTCAGCATTATAAGTCAGGGAGAGATGATCATGATTCGAAAATGATATAAACACTTTGTATTATAGATTGTATGACCTTTCGTTAAATTTTTGCAAGGCAACTCGTAGAATTTACTGATGGAATTATGTCACTTCAATATAGTGTGACTCTGTCCCTTGTCCTCGTGGTCTTTTCTTACGTACCTGTATCGATTTAAGCCGTTCGTATTATACGCGAAATAAGACGTTCCCAAAATTTCGAAGGTTCAATTACAAATGTGTACAGTCTAACTGTGCACCTCAGGCCGGCAACTTATAGTATTTTGTAGAATAAAAATTCCTATTTCGAGTGGGACGTCACTGTAATATAAAGATCTAGACGTATCATAAATCCATGGATAAATATTGTCGTACCATCTGAAGATAATTTTACCACAGAGATCAAACGGATGTATTAGTTAGTGGTACTTGGATGGTTTCGTCCCTCTTAAAGTCATGTACCAGTAATCACACTGCATACAAGGTTATTTAGGTCAGACGTATAAACCAAAGTTATCATGTTTATTTAATTGTTACAGAGGAGCCAACTTCAGTTGGTGCGTTTGGCCTGAATAATCCTGCACACGGATATATATATTGCGACGTGACATTTTGATGCACGTCACAAAATTAGGCGAATTTGGCTACGTCGTGGGGCCGGATGGGTTACGGAGCGTTTAGCGTGGCGTTGGACTGATTTTATTTTAAGAATTTGTATTTATTTCCCTGTGGGGAACGTTTCGTTTGTTTTTGAGTTTATTAAGCCGATCCGAGAGGATTCGACACAATTTGTATTGGGACGGGGCCCGAGAGAGAGCCAACTACGGGCCTGACGGAGCGCTGTCGATGAGAGATGACGTCAAGACCGGAGCACACAACCTGGTGGCTCAACTACGCGAAGCAAGCGGCGAGCGTCTTCAGAAGCAGAGGGCATACAGGAGTTGCAGAAGTGGCGTGAAGCCGAATATCGAGGCAGTAGAGGTGGATGTGGTTCCCGCCTTCCGGAAACGGCACTGCAGCCATCCTATCGTAGCAAGATGCCAGGATCTATTTTACCGGGATCGTTAAAACCATTGAAGATCGCGAGCTGGCTAGCGGAGCCGATGTAACAGCGAACCTGAGTGGACCAGGGGGTGGTATTACAGCGCGCTCTCAGGAAGGTTCCCGATTTTGGAAATTTGTAGCGTCACTCACGGCATGGCCTAACTCAGGGATAGACGTGCTATCGTTTTCTACCGATTTTTGTGTTTATTGTATCGTATCGTGATCCGTTTGAGGGGCGAGTGTGTTCCAGGAGAGTGTGTTCCTGGTAATAGTAGGAGCTACTGGACAACGGTGAGTGACGTTCAGGGGTATTCTGGCTATTTTTCAATTCACGGGATCAATCGATCTTTCCTGTTCGACGTACTCTTACGCGTCATCCTGCGCTTTCCTGACCGCTAAGGGTCCAAGGATAACTAATCCGGTGACAAATAGAAGATCGCTCTCTCATTTCATTATTTCAATTTTTCCGGTTTTGTGTCTAACCGTTCAGTCCACGTCTCGCGGAATCGTCTCCCTAACACATGGGTGCGTGAGTCAATATCGTACCGTTTATCATCGTTACCGTACCGTTTGTTATATCGTATTGTATGTTGCGTTATTCCAGCGGGAACATTATTGTATAATATCGTTCGGGTAAATATCCCAGGGTGTTTTGCATCATCTCGATCAGTTTTCTGTACTTATCATTTGGATTTCACCATCTTGTTCTTATATTTTCTATTTGAAATAAATCGGATCCGTCCCCGGATTTTGATTCCGATAGTTTGTCGTTTCCAGTAGTTTTTAGAGTGAACCTCCCGAATTTTCAGATTTTGATTATTGCCTCTCAGACCCAGGACCCCACCGCATAAGAGCAGGTCAGGGTGTCCTTAGGAGTCAGTAGTGTAACTCTGGTTATACCTGGCGCCCAATAATTTAGTGTTTCATTCATTATTTCTCGCGGTGCCATTTATTCGTGCGACACCGTTAAAAAGTGTCGTCACAATATTGTATATGCATATACTGTGTACTGTGGAATATACAGGGTATGCCATGATAAATTATGATAAATTCCGAAAATCGATTTGATATTCTATCAGTATCGCGAGCTTACTGGCAAATCGTCATGGACGAATAAAGAATATTACTCGAGTAATAGATGGTGGGATAGTGGGAATAATGCCACGTGTTCTCCAGGCGAAATAGGAGCAAATCGCACAGGCTTTGATTTTTTAATTCTCTGCCGGTCGGTGTGCCCGAAAATTTACCGGAACAGAAGTATAGGCTCACAGTGGAAAAGCGGTTGGTCCAGCGCTGAACGCCAAAGTGAGAAAATCTTCCAATCGACATAATGCTAACTGAATCAGTTTGGCATAACCACTGCTTTAATTTCCGAAATACTTAATGGGTAGCGTAGGTTCTGTAATTAG
Organism: Cephus cinctus; assembly: GCF_000341935.2. Lineage (NCBI taxonomy): Eukaryota > Metazoa > Arthropoda > Insecta > Hymenoptera > Cephidae > Cephus > Cephus cinctus. The sequence goes on from NW_014332773.1 coordinate 142,353, forward strand.
AATAATGTATTTGGATTAAATGTAACAATAAAATTAATCAAATGAAAACTATCCAATTTCCACGGAATATTCAAATCTGATGAATGTGATTGAATTATGAACAATACACGTTTCAATATTACATAATCAGAATCGTTGCCTGATGATATAAACGAGGTAGCAAAGCGACCCTATTGGAATATTTCAATGCGTAAATTGTTGTAGCACACGGATCACATATACTGTAAGCTTGTATTTCAAGAGACGTGCAGTGAAAAAGTCCAGCAGAAAATGCCGTACAGCAAAGTAGGTGGCGGTGATACGATGCACCCACAGAGGCTTAGACAGTGGATCTGTGTTTATGCATACATAACCAATATTCATTATGAATTAGTATCGTGACCACATACTCATCTACAGAGTATTTGTCGAAATTGAAAATGAATTTCTCAATTATTCACACTTGACAGTACTTTTATCCTCTTATGCTTTCCAGTGTTCACTTTATTCATTCATATAAATTTGTCAATAGACATGGGGACACTGTCGCGAAGCGACACCGATTTTTGTAGTTTATCATGGATCACCCTTTATATATGAGTCCGGTCGTTACGTCGCTAACGTTGCTACGTGCCTCGAATACGTATCACCGGATCATATCAGTTACGCAATCACTTTCAGCACGATGAATGATTGACCATCCAGCACTTACAATTACTGTTTCTATATTACCAAAACATTACCACCTCTCAATGAACTTGCTGCTGAGAATATAAACCATGCGTATAATTCTAGTCATTTGTAGCAAACGAGCTAGTAATCAATCAGACGTGAGATGGAGATAACCAATTCGAGCAGTGATTTATAACGACTCTTGTCGAGGCAAGCGACATCTATGTTTTATCATTGCTTAAGCAATTAATTAAGTTTCATAAAATTAATTAAATGTCGATTCAATTAATTAAACTGCCATGAAAATACTTGCGTACGTATGATTTTTGCGTCTGCCGTAATAAGTCACGATAATCGTTAAGTCACTTTCATAGGCGCTGAACAAAATTGTATAGACACTACAAGCATTTTGCTATAGTCGAGAATCACGACTGAATTAGTGATAATCATTAGTCTCTTTCGTTAAAAATTTATATGTTTTTCTGTGGGCTTTGGCACAATTAGTGTTGTCATTGGTTTTTTTGAGTTTCATAAAACCCAGAGAAACGTTGATCGAATCTTGATGTCTTCATTGAATGTCTATGATCTTGAATATATAGGCGTTTGCGTGTTTCTCCAAATGCTCGCGTGTGCTCGCCTGTTGCGCTTTACGAGGAAAGTATCTGCTTCTGTTGCAGGTACCATTAGCTGCTGTTCTCAGCCTCTACAGACTCAGTACCTGACGTAAAAGGCAGCCTAAATGCATTGTCTAAGTGGCCGTTGCTTACACGCGATATTCGGATAAAGTTATCGCGGATTTTTGTAGGTGTTGCCGAAATGTCATTACTATGTGGAAAGTGATAAACACGTCGAACGTATGGGACAAATCTATTTCTCAGGCAATGTACATACATAAATTAATTAAAATACTGCAGTCCTTTTTTGAAATTGAATTATTTAATGATAACTTGAATGAATTAAATGGATCATTTAATGATCATGCGAATTTTAGCTTCCAGCTTCCTTGATGCAATTCTTAACAGTAACGTCGCTTACTATATACCTTGCCCTCCTTGTGAATTTCATGGGAAGGACCAGGTTTATCTCAGAGTCAATGTTCTTGTCCAGAAATATCAAAATATGTTTGACAATTTCTCTGTGATAATAAAGTTTAAAAGTGTGGATGATACCCTGATCTAAGGGTTGTAACTTACTGGTGGTATTAGCAGGCAAAAAATGACTCGTATTTGTAAGTAATAGGTAAGACCGTATGGGCAGAGCAGTTAAATAAAAAGAATGATTCTTTCCCTTTGTCTTTCATTTTCCTATCAACCTTTTTAATCCATCCCTTAAATATTTCCCTCGTGGTCCAAGCCTTCGTGTTACTCTCGTAGTCAACGGGTAGAATTTTTACGACTAGAAAAATAAATTTTGTAAATTTAACTGGTCCCTTCGCTTTCCCTCTCTTAAAGAGGCTGAAAATTAACCCTGTTCGAAAATTAAATTATTCAGACAGAAGTGGGTATAATTATATTCAGTTCAGATGTGAAATACAGTTCAGTGAATTTATCTGTGAAACATCTAGATCATTTTGATTTTATGATGACTAGAAGGAGTTTGTCCGTACCGGTCATGTTTGCGCAATGAAGAATAGTGAGGCGCTTCTTACTTTGGTTCCCTTCACGGCACTTTTCTCGTTTAAATGTAAAGGTTTTTCCTGGAAGGTACATGAAAAACAAACAAATTTCGTCCATGTTGTAAGTGTCATCTGGACCCTTTTGGGTCCGACATGGCAAAAGAGTTGGCAGATCTTCAGTCCATTGTTTAGATACACCTCGAGTCACAGATTTCAGCCTTTCTCAGCCTTTCTCCAGTGGCTTGCTTAAAAGCTGTCATATAGCTTTTTAAAATCCTCTAACCAGCCGTTCCAGGCTGAAAAGTTCTGTAATCTGAGCTTTGTGGCAAAGTTTTTAGCTTTTTATTTTAACAATGGTCCATTAATGGGAATATTTTTATCGAGAGTTTGTTTAACCATTACACGAGGGACTTTTCCACGTTAGAAAATTCAACAGCTCGGTTCCTCTTAATATTTCCGTATCCTTCAGAGCACTGCGACTTTACGGAATATACATATGTATATCTTTTATGATCTTATAAAAGGGTGGTCTAGGGCAAGCCAAACTCCCTCAGTATCTCACTTCGTGACTTCCCACCCTCGAATGTACTCACATTTTAAGTTTATCACTCAACGAAAACAGTTTAACTTCTCATTTAGACATCCTGAGGACCCGATCTACCTTCCCAAGCGATCGACAATTATCAACTACTTTGTCTTGATTATGAGCCTAATTTTGTAGGACCCGTTGGGAAACTCAACGAGATTTACGGATTTCTCGAAAAAGAGGAAACCGAGATACAGAATTAGCTAGCTGTACAACAAATCACACTGCACTTTGTTTCACCCAGAGCTCTGCATTTTTTAGGCTTATCGGAGGCTGCAAGTGAAGAGCAGAAAAAGACACCTTACGGTAATAGTTAAAATCCTCTTTTATACGCTTGAGAAGCATTATACTTTACTCATGGAAGTAGAAGCTATACTAAATTCGGAACCGCTAAGTCCATTATCCTTTGATCCTAATGATTATTCAGTTGTTACTCCATCACACTTACTAATTGGCCATTCACTGTTACAACCTGCTGAGAGACAATGCGTAGATGTACCTAACATCGAAGCAACACTATTGAAAGCACTGGTATAGGGGATATTTACAGCAGCTGTAGACCAGAACCAAATAGTCAACGGTAAACCGGAACATAGAAGCCAGTACTCTAGTTTTAGGTATTCGAGACAATTTATCTTCTCTACAATGGACAATGATCGTCTAGTAGAACTTCATCCAGGCGCCTGTATGGAAATGTTTTCCGAGCATTATCCAGTGCCAAGTTTATTTGACACATTTGTATCTGGAACAAAGTCTGGCTGACAATTTGACCTAATATGATTTGTTTGGTTGTTTTCTGGGGCCTACATTGCGTTTCAAATTTGCCTATAATAAATAAATAGAGTTCAACGATGTCAAGTAATAATTAGAGTCAAGGTGTTCAAAAAGCTTATTGTAGCTGTTATGTTAGACTAACACACTTGTATTAAAGGGGAACCCCAGTGAGTTGTCTACGCGTGGAAGATTCTCAGAGTAAGGAAATGTCGGACCCAAAAATTACAGCGCAGAAAGTACTGTGTCTTCTGAAAAATTAATGAAATAAAAATAAATATGAACTCTGACAAGCTGGTAGAGGTATCATGGCTGTCCTCGTAGCCTTCAACGATTGTGATGTAGCACTTGTCACAATATTTCACGAAATTCTAGACGAATATCGAAAAAAATGGGCTGAGAAATATGTATTAGAAACACACCGTATTACTGTGAACACTCAACATGAAGCCGCTAGAAAGATTTTCCCGAGCGAATAAATCGAGCTGTCAACCAGCAGATTTTTCTCGTTTAGAACTTCAGTTTTTTTGCCGTAGCGAACGGTACTAGTGTTCCGTGATGCCACAACCATGGCCACAACTAGGCCTCACATAAACCGAGCTGTGATTGGTGATGTCTAATCTTCACAATCCATCTTTAGTTGGGACAACTCCTTTTTTTTTAGGAATCAGCCACAAGGAAGGATCTTTAGCGAGGATGCGTTTATTCCCAATAGTTGCATATTTTTAGATCATGGCTCTACCCGCTTCGCTCCCTGGCCCACAATGTTTCGTCTTAAACGTTTCGTGCAGTTTCTAAACTAACTAATAGGCCAATAGTATAAACGAAATTTGTTCGAATCCGCATAATATGCCACTGAGCACTTACTGAAGCACGGGGATCTATGTATTATACAATAGTACTACGGCTACTGTAGCGTGCGAAAGTTAGTCAGGTACGTCATGCGCGTTTTCACGCTTTGCCACAGCGCAAGGCAGCACCGTCAACTGACTTGCCGATCACTGCAATTCCATTAAAATTTATTTATTCCTAAAATTAAATTCTTTGAACGCACTGTTATATATGTATACTTTAATATATGTTAATGACATGCGTGACAAACGTTATTGATTATGAATGCGGCTAATTTCTCGTTCTCATGGAATTATTTATGAGAGTCTTAATATTGTATATTTCAATATGGTATTATCATTCATATCGATTCCGATAACTCAGAGCTTAGGATTGTCTATGGATAATTATAATTTATGCAATTTTTATGAAAAATTCATGTCCTGAAAAATTATCTTTCGAAGGACCTCGGCATATTTACATTCGACAGATCGTATCGATAATTCGTATATATTAAAAATATTATCGAGCTATATTTATTTCATAATTCTCTTTAATAATCGTGTATATTTCAAAATAAACTTTCATTGTTTATGTATTTTCGTAATGATACATATTACCTGAAAATAAGTCATTTAAGTACTAAATCGTCATCTTTGCACCTTACGCCGGTATGTAATAATCTTATCATTCAGTATATCTGACAACAACTGCTGTATTATGAACTCCTGTTTGACGGTCTATGAGATGACATCCAACTCTCAGACATACAGTTTAATTGCAATATTCAGAAACAGTATCTGACGTAATATCATTAAAATTCGATTGAGTTGATGTCTCTGACGAAACAATCGATAGTACGATAATGTCAACGCTGATGACAATTTCATGCAAAGTGTATAGTAATAATCAATTGATAATGATATACGATAATGAGATTTTGATTGCTGCTAATTAGATTTAATCGTTAATGATATAAACGATAATTGTACATGGAAACGTTTATTCTGATTAGGTATCAAGTATGAGATATACACATACTCTGATAACCACGTATAATTATCTAAGATACTCTATCTAAATTTCGTTGCTGTTCTAGGTTTAGTTTAAGGATTATCAGTTTATGTATACCTATATACCATATAGGGTTATTCACGGCAAATGCACCAGCTGAAGTTTAACACGATTGAAAAATTTTGTTAATCGAGACAGTGGGGGCTTGTTAAAAACATGAAAGAATGTGAAATTCATGATATTAGTAATGTCATGATAACATCATAACTTATGATGTTAACTTTAATTTCTTTAATGATGCCATCCTGCCTGATTCATTAAATCATCGATTTACGGCTAGTTTCAGCTGGTGTGTTTATACTGTATATTTATCAAGATCTCGTGCCAAGCACATATAGCATAGCAACGGCGAGATTACTTAAGGATAATACAGGAAACAGTAAATTTGCTAGAACGATGATTAAAAAAATTATTTTCTCAGAAGAATTGTACCGTTATGTAAATCTAACGTACTGTTCCATTTTTAAAAATAAATACCTTTATTTGTTAATAATCAAATAAATCGATCCACTCGTTCACGAGATATCTACATGGAGATAATTTTTCATGAAAAATTACTATAAAAATTACGGCAATCGTAAGACACTGTGGCATCTCCAAACATAATATCTGTTTATTTTAAAATAATTTATTAAACAACAGTTAAATTTGAGGCACACCACATTCTTTATAATTGAAATACAATCTTAAAAATTTGGTTACTTAACGTCATACCGAGTAAAATTTAAATGTATACCTTATTCATTTCATAAATTCATTAAAATAAGAACCAAATTATCATAAGTGTTACACAAAATTTTATCGTGAAGTATATGTATTATCTTATTTGCTCATCGAGACCAAACAAGAAAAAGGCAGTTAATTTCCATAAATGTTGTTGCGGAATCGTACAATTTTTACCGTGAGGTTCTGTGAGAATTCATTTTTTTACTGTTGTCTTTTTACAGTGACTGTTTAAAACCGTTCGCTTGTTTTCGGTAGTACGTTTGTGGAATCTTTCCGATGACCATGGCCGTTTTTTTTAATTTTCTCTTTTAGCCCTACGGAAGTATATTCTTCAATATGTATTACTAATCGATATAACTAATTGTAAATAGTTAAATAATATAAATCCAATAATAACAAGGAAATAAATAAAAAAACTTCCAATACATTTTTTTTATCATTTAGGTTATAATCTGAATGTCTATTGAGTTTTACATATAGTTCTTTCAGGAGTAAATATGTTTTTTTGACAGATTGCAAATCCAATATGGAATAAAAGTCCAACTTCGGATGGTATCACCTAAACAAAACCGTTAAAAACATTGATCATGAATCATGGTAAAAATTTTCAGTTCCAGAACTGATTGTTTAAATCGCTAAATTTGAGATATGAATTTTTTAAAAGTGCGCTCGCAGTTACAGTTTCAATCAATCACAGTTTTCATATCTGCGATGTGATTAGCAGAAGCTAAATGGGCGTGAAAATGGCTCGCATGAACACGACAATTAGGATCCAGTCGACTTTAATATAAGTGGACTGGAAATCAATGAGAAAATCACGACATGCTTTCCTAATTCTTACTTATTATTAACTGTTTCATGATTCTCAAATGAAATTTTCTTGTTCATTGGTTAACGGCGATATAAATGAAATATAAACAATACCTTAACAAGGTTTATGGGGAATTTTCCCAGGTCAGTCGTATGATTAAGTTTATGATTAAATTTCTCATGAAATGATCATATACCAGGAGTAATCGAGTGTATCATAAAAGGTCTCGCGCGGAGAGAAAAGGACATGAAAAGCATAGGAAGACGGTACGGAAAAAAAATTTGGAAATTTGTCTCATAAAGTATGGGTTACGAGAACATCTCATACTTGTACGTTAGATTTTAAATTTAATGACATATTATAAAATAATATAAATATTATAAAGTAGTAAAATAAAAATATTATAAAGTAGTACTGATAAGAAATTGTTCAGCGATAATAATAATTGTGTAATGGGTGATTAATTATGTGTTGTCTTATGTCTTGCACTAAAATTAAGTTAACTTTTAATTGCATTGGAAGTAAAGTATATTTATAAAGACAAATAACCATTTAATATAATAATTACAGTACAACGTAAATTTTTTATGGTGTAACACGGCCCACAAAATACTGATTTTGAAACCTTGTGGAAGCATAGTACCAAAAACTGTTATATGCACTTGGCGCTCCTTTTCTACATCGCAGGAATGTTTCTGCCCGGGTACAGATATACTGCGTAAAATATAAACGTCGCGTGTAACGAACTAAAAATCATGATATATGTATAACATTTCATTCACAATATAATGGAGAATTATTGTCGTAATTTATAATCCTAATACATTTATCTTATAGAGTCGATTTTTTGTTCCAAGTTTGTGGTAATACTTAATTTTGTTCTATGAATTCTAGATGCGTATTACTGCAGTTGAAATTGCGTATTTGCGTAAGTTTATTATATCACGAGACGACCACGTATTTGAGTAAGTCAATACGCCTATCAAAATGTTGGACATGTGTGCAGGTACGTCAAACATTTAGCATGTACCATTATAGCAACCATTGTAAGAATTTCTGATTACGGCTGGTTATATAAGAATTCATGTTCAAAATACAAAGTGTCAGTTTAGTATGAATATTGAATATTTGAAAAAGTCCAGACTAACCTATAAATTAAATTGTACAATTTTTTTTCTCAATCCGCAAAATCCTATGTTTACTGCTACAATTACTCTTTTCACGCTTAAAATAAATATGTTCGTTAGCACTAATTTGTGAAGCGAGTATAATATATTAATTTTGTAAAAATAAACATTAATTGGGAATATCGACGTTGAAATACATATATGAATTCAGCAACGTGCGTGATACACTTGCCAATTTGAATATGCATTAATTCGGAAAGTTACTTTCCAGCTATAAAGAGTCAATGAAAAATAAGGATGACTATGCAGTCTCTAGAGAAGTGCCAAGTACTAGAGTTCCGTCACGCTATGAAACACATACTGATCTATATGAAGTAATTAAAGCCGAGTTTTTACCAAAGGTTGAGTAATGCGTCATGCGTGCCGGTTTATCGTACTTTCCTAGTTTATTGGCAGTTAAGATAAGGTACGTCGGGCACAGAGCAGCGTGCGTGCTGGGTACTCGATCATTTGGTTCTCTCCGTGTGTTCCAATTAAAATGGCAATTTACGAACATTTATGGCGACCGCGTAGCCAAATTATGTGACAATTACGGGGTACCATTTCCGGTCGTTCTCTCTGCCGGCGGATAGCCCATCTCGAAATCCCCGATACCTAGAAACTTGGAAACTCGCAATTACCAGGGAATCGATTAATTTCCTCGCAGCTACCTAACAGTAGTTCAACACTTCTAGTTATCCCGTAGTAGCGTTCGACTATCTCAATCTACATGCACCGAAAAGAGAAAAAAAGAAAAACTAACGAATAGGAATGCCTCTGACTACTACATGCTTGAACGATAGATTCAGCTCTAACAGATATATACGATCATCATAATACAGTTTAATAGCTCATAAATAACATACTACGTGGTAATCAATCCAGAACGGGAATTAATATTAACTGTGTTGTGAATATCGAGTAATTTTGTATTTGTGGCTATCGATTCGCTTTGGCTTTTCTTATCAATATCCCTCCGTATATTTATCGAGTTTTAATGTACCAATATTACTCGAAAGTATCGTTTGGCTCTTTATGAAAAAAAACAGCGGCAAAGTATTCAAAGCTATTATTTTTCGATTTCCGTAAAAAAATGTAACGATAGTTAATGTCGATAAATGATTGACCTAGCTCATTAAATAGCCCTTATACTTCTTGAGTTATCCGTTGAGAGTCGCGGTAGTTTTACCAATATTTTTTTTGTCTTAAGGGGTTGCGAGGGATTTTACAAGGACCAGGTCAAGAGTTATAACGAGCTTATCCCTTTCTATCCTCAGTGACGAGTTGGCCCAGGAAACGTGAAGCCCTTCGGAAACGAAGCTAACGGAAGTAGGTATCTATTGATGTCACGGATGATTTATTTTTCTCTTACAGTCAGATTGTACGAGATGAGATTGCTGAAACGGGTTATATCAGTGTAATGTTATTTTTGTGCACACTAGTGTCAGCGTAAGGTAAAACCACGTGTGGTGTTATCTGTTCACCGTGCCGGAAGAAATGTTGCATTTCGCGAAGCAGAAAATTTAACTGCGCAGCTGGAAAAAGTAGGGATTCCAAGGCATAGCATGTTCCATGGTCCTCTATGAGAAAGAGGAGTCAAGTTTAGAGGACGTCGTGACGTGGGAGAATGCTAAACTCTTCGAAGAAATTCCTGGACCAAGTCTCTACCCTTTATCGAAAACCTTTACAGATTTTTGCCGCTCATCGGTGGGTGTCAAGCATTATACCTGTGTGCTACATCTAGCCAGGCTGCCAATCTGGAGCCTATAAATTGCGCGTGACGTTCCTGTAAACGGCGAGATAGCGGCACGAATTTCCTCTGAAATATTCGAGTAACATCGATCAACCACTTTACGAGTGGCCTAAAGCGGTTGTATCAGAAGCCACCGGAAACTTCATTACCCCTAAGGGTAGGGTTATAAAGCAGGATCTACTTAAATCGTGATTTTTTTTTAAGTTTCAGGTGAATATTACAATCGAACGAATGATCGTACAAACTTTATGAAAAACCTTAGGAAAGACTTTGGAAGCTTGGAAAACTTGGGTTTCTTAAGACGATCTGACCGTGTGCTCGTTTACGACCACGTGGAGGTCGAGAAGGTTTGCAAAGACGGTGGTAATAGGTGAAGGGAAGAACCGTGGAAAAATCTACTTGTCGGTTCTGAAATTTAATAAATTCCCAGTGATATTGGGTATTCCCCCGGAAATGGGTTCAGCGATCGGTCTTATATCCGTTGCGAGTCTCGTCGTCCCTTTGACGATGGATGGGTCGAAACATCAGCCTTGAAAAAGCAGCGGCAAGGGTAACATCCTTTCGCACTTAACCGCGAAGTGTGCCGGATGCGAGCGGGGTTGAAATTTAAACCTGGTTCGTGACCACGGAAGGCTAGAAATGACTTTAGAACGATCTTACACGAATATAAAAGAATATATTGTTAGCGACCCTTGGGAACTCATTCTACGCTTATGCTGAATTTTTTCCACATTTCTTTAATAATACAAAATTAGATCCTTAGACTAGAGACTAGACTAATCTGATAAATTCAATAAACAGAAACGTGCTATTATATGTTTGTAATTTTGAAATTTCCTATTCAAGGATAAGGCACACGGAAAAGATTGTGTATTGAATTCCCGAATTGTATGAGAGTGTGAAGACACATAAAGATTATAGGGAGAATTCACATGCTGAAGAATACTAATAGTCAAACTTAATACATAAATAATAATTACATTTCTGGGTCGTTATGGTAGGCTATGGTATTTCAGTTATTAAACAACAGATGTACGTGACTACCATATCCCTCAGTGGGAAGTTTTAACATTGCCGATATGTAGCTAATAGTTTATGTTAGTCGGCGTTTAGAAAATTCTCGTAACATTGTTTAGAATAAAGGATGAAATATGGTCCAATATACGAATGTGCAATATTTTATAACGTAAATCTCTTTGTTCTGGAAGTTTGCCTATACATATGGAGTATAGGATGCAATTACGTCGAGAATTGAAGCCAGCTTAAATTTGGTTCGTGAATTAAAAAAGATTGATGTTTGAAAGGAAAATTAAGCGCATGAGACCTGAGCTGAGGATTACGAATCTAAAGACTGCGTTGGTACGTAATAATATCTGTTCGCGCAGGAGCTCGTCTAAACCAATTTGAAAAGCAGGTAATTGCATCACAGCGTCTCTTTCTACAATCTTTTTTGAAATGTTATTTAAATCAAGCAGGGTACTTTGTACCGAGTGTAAAGCACAAAGTGCGCGTTACTAAGAAGTAAAGAGCCTCGTTCTGAGTGCTTTGGAGAATCTAGGACCAAGAGAAAACGTACATCTTCATTTTAATTTTGGAAAATTAAATCCGGTTGACTCGTGACTTACGAACGTTTTTCTTCTTTCCCCTTTGTTTTTTTAGTTCTTTCCCTGCTTGAACCTCGTTTCTATTAGCTTTTGACTTTAACGACTTTCGTACTTCAGCGATAAGCCTTCACAGGTTCTGATTGCACAGGATGGTGCCTAAATAATGATTCTCGCTGGAAATAACTACCCTAAATCAACATTTTTTTTAGGATAGTTTGAAATAAGCAATACGGGTTTTTCATTGCTTTATTATTTTTTTGAAACTGGAAAATTCTTTTGTTTTAACAAAATTCTGTAAATACTTTTTACTACCACACGGTGCGTAGGAATCAAAATGGAGTTCACAATTTCTTGTTTATAAACGTATTTATACTATCAGGACTAGTTTTTGGTTATAGACGTCATCTTGAATACTATTCAAATAACTGTAATATAACGTAAATTGTAATTATAACAGAACCTTGATTTTAATCTAAACCATAACCCAAGTAGTGAGAATCAAGGTAGTGCGGTTTGTCCTCCTTTGTAAATTGTGCAGTCCCGCTTTTACATTTGATAGAATCGTAATGAGGGAAAATTCGTTAGTATCAGACAGACTCCAGACTAGTTCTGGAATATCAGTAGTAATATAGTCCGAGGTGTAGTTTTGTGCTCCAAGTGCATGAAACTCGTAAGTTTTCGCACCCCGCAGTCCGCCAGCTGGACATTTGGCCGTTTCGACTTGCGATCTTGATGGCAAGGTATCGCGGGTGGAGGATATTCTTTTGCCACCCGTTAGACGGTAGAGAGCGAGAAGAGAGGAATTCCTGGAAAACGGGAATTCCTTCGGCAAAATTCGGCGAACCGATTACGAAAGGATTTGGCAATCTTCAGATCAGCCGAAACCTCTTTCCGGTAGTCAGTGAAATTTTCGTGCGACGGCTAGATTACAGATATTTTGGATTTCCTTTTTTGTCAACGACTTTGCTCTTTTGATTTTGGACTTTCTGGTGATTTGGCTGCGTTTCGGGAATTTGCTTTGAACTCTTTTTTTGTAGGAGTTCACATTGGAGTGACTGTGCGGTACATGAGGTGGTGTCAAAAGTGCGGAAGTGTGCCCACTAAGTGTTACCAGCTGTAGAAGCGTACCTCTCGCCCCGATCCAACCCACTTTTCTATTTTTCTTTGGTGTCGGCTGTTGAATTGGCGGATTCCCTTTTTTTGGAATACGTAGCCAACTGAGTGACGAGGACAGTCAAGAGCGGCTTTCTCTATTGCACGTTCCCCTCTCTGAGTAGAGCTGAGATGAGCCACGTGCGTGGAGCCCGAGCGTAGATTGATGGTCCAGGCGTTCGATATGCCGACCTGCAAAGATATCAGGGTCGCGTATTGTTGCGTCGGGACAACTTGTGTCGACACAGTTTCTTTAAATAAACGGACAATAGCACTTCAAACGGCGTTTTCAGTGGCGTAACCTCGAACTTTCTGTTTGCCCTCACGTTTCCCGCTACCAATTTCAGCTAGTTGGGGCTGAGCAGCTGGAAGACCCATAGGAAGCGGTCATAGAAGGGAACGTCGGTGCGGGGAAGCCGCACCTGGCGCCCAACGTACGGATTAGTTCTTGTTTTTTTTAATTATTTTGGCACGTTGGGAACGGCCGCGGATAATTTGTAGGTTACGCCGGGATGCGGCTTATGTCGCAAGATGATGGCATATACATATATCGCGTTAGTAGAGTAGCATATTTTGTCTGGGACAAGCTTTTGTGCAGAGCAGGTATTGTCTGCGCTAGTTTTCATACTGCAACAATTTTATATAAATCCATTTCCATAGACCTCCTCTATGGTAAAATATAATAAGTTACGAAATGTCCTGAAACTATGTGATTCCCAACTAGATCTAGAGTGAACGCAGACGTGCCTTTTCTTTCTCCCTTGCGCTGCGCGATAATCTCGAATGACTATAATCCAGGGCAGACGAGCCGCTACGGTTGAATTCACTTCGTCGCGCTGACGCTTCAGCCTTCCAAGTCAATACTTTTCTATTCGGTTTAATTTTACCTCTGAACGAGCAAATTTTCCCTTCTTTTTACCCGGCCGACCGCTACCGACAGCCACTAGTGTAGCAGAGTCTCCTCTCCAGTGCCGTCTAACTCGCTCGATCCTTTTCTTCTACTATTCGCTTCATCCATTTTTTTACTTCCTTTGCTCCCATTGCCCACAGCCATATCTTTATGTGTGCTCGATTCACCTGACAACGTGTGGGGTTAGTTAGATGAGCGAAAAGTTCACGAAAATGCATACTTCTCCCGTAAAAAATTAATAAAAGTACCAAAGGTGCTTTGTGCGCGTCACTCGAAAATGATAAAACGCTAAAATGGATGGAAAAAAGCTCTCTGATTCATATTATGAAATTACTTCGTATAGCCGCTTGAAAGTATTCACTAATCTCGTACTGCAGAAGCGAACAGAGACGGAATCAATTCTACAACGTATTCGTTAAAAAGCTATGATGCTCCTTAATGTTACTTATCATAGGTTTATGAAAACATTGGTTCATGGCCATTACGATATAGTTTGGCCTGCCTTCGCGCTACCGAAGAGACTTACGGAGTGACTTTTACGAGGGTGTCTACGGTCTTTTAATCACGTAATGTACTTTTTTACCTCGGGATACTGTGATTTCGACCCTCCCAATGGCCACGAGCGATTTTAACCTTCTTCTTTCAGGGAGGGCGTGGAGTGGTACAAATTTAGGAAGGTCGTTAACCAGGTACTGATGAAGCCTTAAGTGGCAAAGTTCTATTCGGCTAGTATTGACAAGGTAAGATGATTTTCTTCAGTGATTCGTAAAAACAAACCACCCATTAATGTCATTCCACGCAGAGGCGAAATTTATCTCAAGAATAATTCATCTCTGCGACATCCATTTTTTCACATACGTATCTCTTGCAACAGGATCAAATACATTATATACATTGATACATTAACTTAACTTCCATAACGAACTGAACAAATGAGCGATTGAACGTGAGGTACAATATCGTTATATTAAATAATAATTACTCAAAGCAGTACAAAGATAATATTACGGCATTTCCATAATTTCGCATTTCTATCTGTTGTACCATAATTGTCCAACTAACGACGGGATTATATCAGCGACCGTTCTTTTATATTTAGCTTTTAATCTCGAAAGGTATATCGAGCGGTTCATTTATTGGGCGAGGGGGCGGGGGTTACGTGCCAGAGTTACTTTACTTTGGTCAGTTAAATGTCGAGGTGGTTATTAAACATATTTTCCATTAAGACCATGGCTCTTTTCTGGACCCTGAGCCTATTGCGATTTTATCTGAAAATAATGTTATTTCTAAAGCTCACGTCGAATAACGCAAAAGATTCTATTACGCTTGCTTCAGATAATTCTGCAACAGGTTTCTTGAAATTCGATTCAGGTTGTACGATGGACAATTCAGTGTAGAACCTTAGGCAGCCCAAGCGATAAATGATTCAACAATATCATTCGCCGAATACACTTACACATAGTAATTGCTTTGCCATGTATTCCACATTGCCAGATGTTCGTAGCCTCGTGTTTAATCGGCATCCAGTACAGTTACGTATAATACAGAAATACCGTGTGATCTTACTACTATACCTATATATTGTGACGTTGCAAAATAGCCATCACGATATCAAGGGTTAACTCTGGCGTTTAAGGCGTGTCGCAATTACCGCCACGTACTCTGACACCGCCATGCCAATACACTCTATGAGTCCTACCAGAATTTCTTTTATCTCGTACCAACTAATTCTCTTTTTCGTATCCTACCTTCTCTCATAATGCGACATCACGGACGGATCCGACAGCAGACAGCGAACATACAGGAACGACGAGGCATTACCGAACAAACGCCATATGGGAACGTGGACCGTCGCCACCAACACCTCGGGGCGTCCAACCCTAGAAGCTTGATGTCCCGTTGCCGTATTGCATGCCAACTGGCCGCAAAGAGGCACGAAAGTGGCATGTCCCGCCGTACCTAGCTAGCGGTACGCGCCGAAGGCCCGATGCACTCTGTCCCGAAAAGCGTCTCTGGAAGCTCGAGCATAGACGGTGACCGACGGGAGGAAGTCTACAAAATCTTTCCGAGGAATCGACGAGCATCAGCGATAGCAACCAGAACGACTCGAGGAGCCAGGCATCCCCAGATGACTACGACGAGTGAAGGCGACGAGGAGGATGATCCTGTGGACCCTACCGAAGGGTCAGCCAGGAGACGGCCCTGGTACTGCAATTCGGGGACGAACTAGCTACGGTCTAGAACCGGCCCCGTAGATGGGGAAGCGTGCACCTCGATGAAGTAATAACATCCTCATCCAAAGGCTGAACCAAGGAACCTCGTTGGGAACGATCGTTATCGTCAGTATAATATTAACAACTACGGACTCATAGCAACGTTTAAATTGTGGCGCGCGAATAAGTTCGGGAGAGGGCTTAACGCGTTAGTTTAACGGTGGGGATTTCACATCGGCCGAACGCCTAGCCGATAGATCGCACTCTTGCTGACTGTCCTTGGTGATGCCAAGACGCAGTGTAAATTTCATTGTTATAGGTGATTTCTGAGGTTTGATTCGTGTGGAATTTTCCTGGCATTTGTGCCGCCTATTAGCGTTCTGGAATGCTCCTGATTCGAGGCTTTCATTGTGCCTGGGAAAATCCGTGGTTATCGTGTCCTTGTCTATTGTAGCCAATACTTTGGTAAATCAAAGTAATAATAGTAAATTCCAATTTCGAGAGTTATGTGTTTGATCCTGGAGTGTGGCCACTGAGCCTACGTGTCGCTTTCGCTTCTCGATTTCGAGACTTATCTTATTGCGTACTTACTTCTATCTTGCTTTGCTTTGCCATTTTGTGAACTTACGGATCTGTCATTTGTCTGTTCATTATTTATTCCTTTTTCCCGAATCTTAGAATGATTCACCATTGTCCTAGAAATATTATACCTGAGCCTTAATACTGTCCGAATTATATGTTCGGTGATTGCTATTGCTTAGCGTTTCTCTAATAGTAGTAATATTGACTTACTTCTAACATCAGGGCTATAGTACTATTATTGTTCGACGAGCACAATTCATTGAGTTCTATACTCCCATGCTGTTCGGCATATCGGTTTTGTTATTAGCATTGTCTTTCTGTTTATACAATTTTTATTCTAACGAACTGGGTTGTTTTCTACTATTGGGGACCTAGCTATTTACAGGTCCAACCTTGTGATTTTGTAGTTTTAATCATGCCCTAATAAAGAGGGCTTTCTTATATTTCGTTGAACTTCCGTCTTGTTACTTCTCGCGAGTTTGTTATCTTCTGGTCAAAGATCCCCGCTCCTTCATTCTTGCTATTTCAGTGCAAACGGGCTGAGCTAGTACGTCGTCGGCAGATTTGCCGCGAGAGCCGTTCCTGGATATGGCGATTTCGTGAAATCGGTATTCTCTACCGTTGCTCTCACCGGAATCCTTATATTTTTGACGGTATACATCCTGCCGCATTACCTATTTGCATTGTCCCGGGAATAATAGCGTCACAGTATCAATAAGTTTTAAGTATGGTATTCTTCTCTTATTATAACTGAATCACTGAGTAGAGGTATTCGAGTAGCCTATATTTTTTTCAATGAAAATTTCACTCAATGTGGATAGTGATCCGGAGTACCAATATACAAAGACATAATTCCATTCTTTTTTGGGCACACTTCACACAACACTGAACAAATGAATGTTACTTACGTGATATTAGTCTCTACCAAATATTAACTATTGTTCGTTCAAAAAAAAAATCCAGGTAATGTCAGAATTGTTTAGTGGAAATATTTTTTCTCGTGGAAATATCGATTCTTCGTAGCCAGCCAACATTTTTGCATTGCAATAAACGAGATAGCTCGAGTCGAAAATGGCTCGGGTTTAAAGGTGAAAATGAAAATATATGAAACATTAATCTGTATAGGCTTTTCGAATTAGGGAAAAACATTAATGGATATACATATTACGGGAACAATGCAGACATTCATTTTCGGGTGTCAAATACAACTTTGATATTTTCATGTTTCCGCATGTTTTAAGAGCGAACGCTGTATAGATGTTTAGTTACAATAAACTAATTCTGATAATTTCACTGTATAGAAGTTTCAGTGTTATTGGCGAGATTCTGTTTATTATAAACGTAATTGAAATACAATACGAGTATCTTTTAATGGAGTTAGGTAGCTATTGTGACGAGCATCTTAGCATAGAGTCATATTTTTAATATTAATTTTTGTTATGAAGACTCGTATACATTTTTCCAACAGCAATAGGAGGTGTGGCCTTTGACGAGAGATTTGAATGTTTCGCAAATAACCTCGCACTCGAATCAGAGCTGTGAAAACTAACTGATACAGTTATGGGATAGTTTAAATTGTTTTATCAGTTAGACGTGATACGAAATTTAAATCATTCGATCAGAGAAATGGAAAAGTTTCGTCTCTACATTGGACTGTTTCAACGAGTAAGGCTCGAGAATGGTTTTCCGTTATATTTGTTTTGCACCGTTGGGAATCCAGTCTCATCTAATAGTAAGTCACTATAAAATCTTACCTTCCGGTTAAATGTAATAGGTAACTTCAGGTTAAGCACGAGACTAATCAAGCAGGCTTTCGAAAGGATTGAAAAGAATTCAAAGAAAGAAAAGGGTGAGCAACGTGACTTAGAAAGGTTGATTGGGATCGATAAGAAAATAGCTTGCGTCATGGCATTGGATATGATTCAGGGAGGAATATACACCGCAAGTCCTTTCCTTATATCTTCCACCATTATTCAAAGGGGACACCTCCCCGTCAGAAACCTCCTGCTTAGCATTCAGGAAGCCTCTTCTTGTGAAAGCTCAGTGTCCTGGAACGGAGAAACGTTCGCTCCTCGTGGTAGGACTCTGCCGCCTAGTATCCTTCACAAAAGTTCGGAATGTTGAACCCCTTGAGTGTAGTCCTGACATCACTACCATTGGCTCACGTCCCGAACTGCGTAACGTCTCCTTCGCAGACATCGCAAATCGCAGCCAGAGTCTTGTATTACCTCGCGGTGAACCCGAACAAACAAGATAATTTGCGATGGGAATTGGTGAAAGTTGTTCCCCAGAGGCAAATCGATGGCGAGAACACTGAAAAGCTGGTGTACTTGAAAGCTTGCATCAAGGAGGCGCTGAGGTATGCGTTTGAACTTCAAGAAACTTTCCCATTTCAATTCATTCACTTCCACTGACATTTCGTATTGTTAAAACTCGGTATTACTTCCACGAGAGACGGTTGTTTCAAGTCTATTATCAAAATCCAATTACGAGTGCTTGACTTAATTTTCCGAATTTGCGTTGGTTCACTCTGATACAATCCGCTGGTTTGTACTATGTGTATTTGCCCTGTGAGAGAGATGACTTTCTCAAGGGAAGGTTGAACCATAATAACCTAAAAATGAGAAAGCGTTCAATTCGAATTGGTGGATCCACATGTTATCCTACCTGAATCCCAGAATATTTTTAGGTCTCGGGCTACTTGTAATTTCTATGCAAATAAAGTATCCGGTTGTGAAATTTAAGGTCTCGTGTAGAGCTGTCCGTCGAGGGTAAAAATCTCTCCTTTTATTTTTTATTTTTTTAGGATTACACCTACGGCTACGGCCTCCGAGAATCGACGGACTTCAATAGGCGAGATTCGATTCCGGTTTCCGGTTTTTGGATTTCTAAGGGAATGAGTTAACGGAAATTAGGAAAATTATTTGTAACGTTTGCTTTCCACTTCACATCAAAACACACTTAATTATTTACGAACAATCATCTCATGCTGAATATTTTTTTTTCTTACGGACGATAACATTTCGATAAAAGCTATTTTATTATTCCTATTGTTCTTTCTTTAATAGCTGAGAATTATTGTCTGTCATAAGATAATCTTAGATGTAGAACAACATTTTTCAAATCTAAAAGAATTTCGATCGGTATGATGGCTGCACTTGTTTATTGAATTTGCGAAAACTACTAAGTGCATAATGATGTCCTTTGGTCACGTACCGAGATCGTGCATTGATAGAAGATTTGCAGAAATTGAAATGCAAGTATTAATAATCAAGGGTAACCAAATGTTGTATCTAAAACTTCAGACAATATTTCATTCATTCAGAATTGTAATAAAGAAACTTGCAACGAGATTTCACATTCAGTTGATTAGTTAATTTCTGGCAGTATGGCGAAATGGATTATACCGCGAGGATCTTGTACACGAGCTAATGTTTCAAAGGTTCAGCCTTAAGGACGGAAATGAAATTGCATAACTATGTAAATAGACGAAAAGAGAAACAAGATCGTTGATTAGTCCAAAGACGAAGGCTTCTTGTCTCAAGAAATACCTAACATATTCATTGAGAGTTGTAATTCATACACTGATCCGAAAAAGTGTCATAGTTTTGTCTCATTCACTTGTTTTAATTTATATCGATTATTTTAGCTCAACAGTTCTTCACATTTTACAGCTTCTGTACAATGCAATATATATTGTTTGTTTTGAACTTTTGTTTTGTTTGAAAAACTTGTACGCTATTTGAAAGAGGTAAAATTGATAGCAGTTTCAGTTGTTAATACAAAGAAAAGATGTGTCACAAGTGAATAAACAAAAGTGGAAGTAAATACCAGCTACAGAAAGGTTAATTACAAGAGAAGCTTGTGAACTGGTCCTTGATGGAGGAAACGTGGTCGCAAGGCTAGTCACGCCAAATAAAGCAGTAACAACAATATACAACAGTTTTTCTTTTTTAAAACACGCAGTTCGGAGATCGTACGGGGTAAATATCAATCGGCCTTAATGGCCGCGAGGGTCGCGTTGCGAAACATAAAAACTCTAAAGCACGATGCACCAGAGGCGAAAGTATTGCTGGTAATGGTAGCACGAACTCCTAGGAAGCTAAGAGAAACAGAGTTCTTTCTATCGAAAAAGGAAACTTCTCCCCACTACTCCAAACTACCCTAACTTCTCCACCAACAAATTTACATGTTGAACGACAAGATGAAAACTCTTTCTCGACTGCTGCGCGCGTCCTCGGCTCGGATTACGTTCCTGCTGTATCCCCTCTGCTATTTCGTTCGTAAAACTCTTCGCGTGAAACCGCCAGTCGATTTCGCCTATCCCATTCGACATCTGCTGCTCCTCATCCTCCACATCTGCATTCGCGTCCTATTCTACTTACTCCACTTTCTTCTCTTCCTTTTTCTCCTTTCACTTCTTTTTTCTTCATCCTACATCCTGCCTCTATCTGCAGTTTTCGCATGGAAATGTGACGGCCGTGCTAAAATCTCAATGACACATGGACATTGGAATTGGCGAAGAGTGAAAAAGATTTTCAGAATATTTTCGCTTATAGAATATCCACGTATGTCAGGAGGATTTTCTATTATATAGAACATGGATGCATGAAATCGGTTTGAAATGAATTCACGTTGTAATGTGATACTAACAGATGGTAAGAAGTTAACGGTTGAGATTTCTGACTGTTCGGTAGGGACAGTCTGTATGTCATATTGAATAGGTTACCTTCTCTTACTTGACTTCATAGAATTACCATTCTCCCGATGTTACTATATTCTAGCGTTTGCGGTAACACTCCTCCACGTAGTGACGAGGGTGCTAATCAATAAAGCGGCTACAACCTTAGCTTCTTTCTATTGCCAAATATTTCCATCGTTTTCAGGATGCATCACCAAAAACTTCCCTTACCTTTTCCGGAACTTTTCTCAGAGCATCAGAGCCTCTTCGCGTGATAACTTTTTTCTCCTATATGTTAACTCATCTTCACTTCCTCCATTCAGCTTTTTGTTACCTCTTAGTTTTAACTTCAGCTCCTGCTAGCTTGTTGATGCGTCAAAGATGCTCCCCCTATATTTCCTTATAAAGATCGGACATTGTCGATAATGCTTAATGACGTCATGCCCCAAGAGATCCCAGGCGGTGCAACCACTGTGAAAAAAGCTTTCTTCAAAACTTTTCTCGGTTATCAATTTAAGGAGACACGATGTGCAGTGTATGAGGTTAACTTGGGGTGAAGTTAGAGCATAGTAAAATCAATTGTAACAAAGTCAAGTAAAAGAGGGAGAATGTAGTGTGAGCCAAAGATCAAAGTACCGGGTTACGTCTTTACGCTCGATTACGCAGAAAAATCCAAACGACCAAAAGCTGATCACGAGTCATTTGTCGATTACTACTCCTTGTTTTTGGGAATATTGATTTTTACGAGATAGGGCGTGGAGCTGCTAAGCTGTTGCCAGATCGTGTCGGAGAATTATGGTACTTCGGATGATGTTTACTAGCCGATGAAAATTTGCCGATGATCCCTTAATTCTTTGCGTGTGCAGACACTTTGAGAACATTTTTTTTCACGAGCTTCTTATAGTCTATTAGCTATAGCGTTTGACATGCCTTTGGACGGTTTTCTCTTCTCATCCGTAAAATTAATAAAATTTCATCTTTAATATATAGCACAAACAGTATATGTAGTATGAATAGCATATATTTGAAGTACATCCTTTAGTAAAATTTTAGTTGAAATTACTCGAAGTAATTTAACGGGGTTTCCCGCATTATCGTATCTCATTTCTTTGTTGAGCAAAAAATTGCCGGAGTAGAATTATGAAAGTGGGACATATTACGAATGGTGCGATGGCCGCATACAATGAACACATATTTTCGGTGTTTTGAACATCCAAACATTATGCATTGTCTACTGAATCTAGATTACGGTAACGGGTGTGTTGGAAAAAAAATGTTTAAATTCTTCCAGTTTTTTGCTTAGCTATTTGCGAAATGTCACAATACACGAGGTAGTTCACGTGACTTTTGTTTCAGCAAGATTCCAATGAAACACATTGTTTCAATGATAACGTAAGCCACATTTTTTACGTATCCCTTTTCCATGAGCATTTTACTCTCCTATGTACCTTTAGCTACACTGCCGCTGTACTTTCTTCGAGTTATAAATTTCCATTTAGTCGAATTTCTCTCATAATTTGGATCCATTTTTTAGGCAAACTAGCCAGCTTTTCTAGAAAACAATGCAACGGTTTATATCACGTATTTCTACAAATAAAGCATAAAAATCCGGGCGAACAATTCGCCCGCGACTTCAATTTAGTAGTCATCCGTTGTTACTGCGCCTCTAATGGCAGTGACCATACCAGTTATAATGATGGGAATAACGGTTCGTTAAAGTATATTGGAAAAACAGCTGATGGATTTACCTGCTGACGACATTTAATCCCCTCAGTATTTGTTCTTTTTCTTTATTGCAAAAAAGAAGAAAACGATTCGAAATTCATTATCCCCTACAAATGTGAAAATTAATGAGGCTCCAACGGAAGTCTGAAATGGGTCTGAATTGATGAAGTAAATTTTTTTAATGCATCTACTAAACAACATGGAACATGCAAGATTGTGTTGTTCAATCGCTACTGCAAAAAAAGGAGTATTTGTTCTTGGCCATGCGTGCAAAATTCTGCATTTAAAATTTCAGACAAATCATTCAACGGAACGGATTAAAATTTACAATAGAAATTACAAATTTAATTAAATTTTGCATGTACACGTGGCGAGAAAACATTTGCAAATGTTCAATACATCTGATTTGAACGCATACTTTCAAATTAAATTTTGTTGCAACGGCATATGGATAAGATGCAACCTCGTCGTCCAACTAGAAAATTGAATGCATGACTGATTGTCAATATGTATATCTTGAATCTAGTAGACGTCTTTATTTCCTTGTAAAAGAGCCTTTAATCGAAGCAAATAGTTTACGGTATTCTTTCTAACTAACATTCTAAGGTAACTTCTGCAAAATCCACTTTTTTCTAATTATTATTATTTTCTTTATATTCTTGCTTGCGAAAACTAAACGAAACAAATTAATAATCGCGGCAGTTCAATAATTTTACTGAAATATATTTATTTAGTAAATGGAACAGGTGTGAAGATGAACCTAAAATAGCATTTAATAAATTTTCCACCCTTTTCCAGCAGATTCAAGTGACAGCAGCTTACAATTTCTCTACGATAAAGAATAGCAATGATAAGAGGACACCAGTTTCAAAGTTCTAATTTTAAAATATGTCACTAAGCCTACGAATTACTGAAAGTAATTATACGTATCGTGACGTTGCAAAATTGCCGTCACTCTCATACGGATCAGCTCTCGCGTTTTCGGGTGTCGCGTAATTACCCTTACGTACTTTCGTTCACTACCACAGCAAAATATTCCACGGATCCAAATAAATTATAATAATTTCATTAGTATGATTCTTTTTCGTATGTCATATTATGTAATAACGCGACAACACGGACGGAGCGGAGAGCAGACAGCGAATAACCAGCAACGACGAGGCACTACCCAAGGAGCTATAGGATCCGTTGCCGTATCGCCTGCCGACTAGCTGCAGAAGAGGCACGAGAGTAGGACGCCTGGCCGTACCTGGCTATCGGTACGCCAATGGCCCTGTGCACTCTGTACCGAAAGGCACCTCTCAGATCTCGAGCATAAACGGTAGCTGACGGGAGGAAGACTAAATAATCCTTCCGAGGAATCGAAGACAATCACGAATAGCAAGCAGATCGACCCGAGGACCCAGGCGTCCCGAGATGATTGCGACAAGTGGACGACGCAACTTCGCACCTCGACAGCTAGGGCGACGAGGAGGATATCCCGTGGACCCTACCGAAGGGCCAGACTGCCCTAGTATTGGAATCCCGGGAAGAAGTATTTACCGTCGAGAACCACCACGTAGATGGGGAAGTGCACCTCGATGGAGGAACAGCATCCACATCAATTGTAAAGGGACTCAGAGCAATATTTAAATTATGGCGCGCGTATCAATTTGGCAGAGAGCCTAACGCGTTGGATTATGAGTCGGGATTTCGTCAGCGGCCGAACGTGCTGGCTGTCCGTGGTGGAGAACACTCGTCTAGTAATTTCGTCCCGTTATCACCGGTGAAGTTCTGAGTCTCAGTTTACGTAGAATTTTCCCCGTACTTGTTTTAATTGGTAGCGTTGCCGAATCCTTCCGATTCGTAATCTTTATCGTAACCGGAGAACATTAGTTCTCATGGATCTCTATCTTTCGCAAAGCGCACCGGGAAAATTTTATTTGCCGTGTATTTATTTCTTGTATCGAATATTTTGTGAAATTATTTATTTGTAGTATATTTCTGGATCCTGAAATGTGGCCACAGGGTCTGCGTACCGTTATCGCTTCTCAATCGCGATAAGTATTTTATAGTCTGCTTTATAATGCCTGTATATCAGACTTTGCTTTATAATTTGCTAACTAACGATATACTATTCTCTGTATTAGTTATCATTTCTAACTAAATATTTGTATTTTTTGCGAATATTACTTATCAAATTGTATCTGTGCCTATATCTCGTGTAATTCATGTTCTCTCGTAATATGCCATTGCGCGATACCTGGCGATCAGCTATTTTGCGTCTCTCTCTCACGGAGGTTCTCATATTTGCGACACCGAAAATATCTCGCTAACTTACTTAAATTATCTAATTTTTTGTTGTGTCACCGTATATTGCGTATTTTGTCAATGTACGTTATTGGTTATGATTTTTATACAAGCAAAACAGTTTATAAATAAATCACATATAACATTTGTTGTAACAAAAGTAACTTTTACCTGTTAAAAACATGCTTCTTTTCCAAGGAGGAATTTTATAATTATACCTATTAAACACTTAATTCCCCTTTTGTATCGGCTATCAGACCGACGGATAGTATAGTATTAAAAGATAATGAAAATACTGAAAATTATATCCCCTTCTAAACCTCAACTTATGGTTACTAGCAACATTCTTAAAAGCGACAGGAAACTTCTTTCAATATATTACTGAAAGTAATGAGATTGATTCCATCTAGAGCTTTTTCAAGATGAATTTCCGGTTTATAATATACATCTATAATCAGATCAATCAAGAGGTTACCTGAAGTTGGGTTTGGTAGCTTACCCTGCCCTCAGAGAAAGTTTTAGGAAAATAATAATATACAAAACTGATCAATATATATTATGCCAGTGATACTTACACTTTGACAAGGCCTCTGCCAAATATTAGGGTCCAAGAGGCTTCTTTAGGCTATATCGTGGAGTCTGCTATATTCAGGACTCTTTACGTACGGAATTGGACTTATTTGTTTTAAGAATTTTTATTGATTTCTTACGTGGGAGTATTTTTCATTTTACTTAAGCAAGTCTCAAAGGACTTTTCAAAATTGACTATTTACAGGTCTCGAAAGAATTAATTATGTGTTGTTGGGCTGTTGAACGTAGTCTCAGCAACGAGACCTCACGCGGAGCTGAAGTCGTCGCCGCCAAGGGTCAACTGCGCCACGAAATCATTGCATTTCCGCTGTCTGAGAGTTCTTTAGATGGTTGCCATAACAGATGAAACCAAATCACGTAGAGTACAAGATTAATGAGATTTCTGGTTTGTCAAGATCTTGTTGCACAACACTGAAACATCCATCGCACAAGTAAATATTGAACCCGGCGTAAAAAAGACGTACGAAGACCGAACAAAGATCATAGAAAACTGAGAAGGAACGGATCTGTTCGAGCAATTGCGGAAAAACAATTGAGCGTGCGAAGGAAAGTGTCTTTTCCAATTTCGAAACCCTCTAGCGCCACTCACGATGTAACGAAGCTCATCGATAGACAGGGTTTCGAGTTAATTGTAATTTCATTTACCACTTGAGGTATCCAGAGAGCTGAAATACGTGTTACTGGGGATTTATTGAAGCGACTGGGAAACGGCGAGTAACGCAGAAGATTTTTGACCAGTTTCTTTTAACGAGATTTCCGATATATTCACGGATTTGAGGTCTGTTAACCTGACGATAAACAGGAGGATCGGTTATTTTCTATTTATCGTACTTTTTATTATGGATAGATTGGAACAAAATAGTGGAAATATAAAGGCTGTTTATTGGGTGCCATTATTCAAGTTTGAGTAAATTTAATGCATTCAGTATAAATTGCAGTGAATTAAACAGCGAATAAATATAAAAATGTACTCCATACGTATTAGTCATCATTTTCATTCTTTAGGCTTCACACTGAACAACTCAAGTTCCTCTGCGTAGCTGGAGAGAAGAATAAGAGAAAAATAGCAGTAAGAGGAGAGTGGATAATAACGGAAGGTGTTATTGCGAGAGTAAAAAAAAAGAAAAAGTAAGATCCTTTCTAATGTCGACTCTGACTCTCCCCCCCCCCCCC
>NW_014332773.1:169403-185016 GCF_000341935.2 Cephus cinctus
CCCCCCCCCCCCTCTAGACATATAGACCCGAAGAATTATTGTCACGATCTCTGTGGAGAAATACCTTCTATAAGGAAACCTTCAAATTAAAATTCCTTGAAATTGCGAGCTTTCAAATGCAGTCCGAACATTATAATTGAGAATGAAATTCTGAATTTTAAAACTTTTTTAATTCAATATTAAATGGCGTCAATATCAGCTCATTAATACAATTGTATGAAGTATGGCATCTTTTAATATTTATCTGTCTTTTAAAAGAAAAAATCCTACTTCGACCTAATTAGTAACACTAAAGTTAGTCACCCACAAAAAATCAGACTTCTGTTAAATTTATGAAAAGAGAATTTTTGTATCCTTCTACTTTACTACTGTGAAATTATAATGTATCAGTACTTAATTGTGACGATAGATTAAACGACGAAACAAAGTACTGGATTCATTTCAATTCGACGACTTTTCTTTCCTCTAGCTTCCACCTAAGCATTAATAATTTTCATTGTACGACTAACAAGGATTGACTGGGGTCCTGTCAAAGTTCACGGATGAACGCAACGAAGAAGAAGTATCTAGTATACATATGTATAATAGCAGGAGGGAGATGTCGATAGCACGAAAATCTATTTAAACTTGCACCAAATATTTCCAATAGAATATCAAGCCAAGTTGGTATCAAGTATAAGACATTCAAATCGATTATCATTCAGATCATTTGCTTACTAGATTAAACATAATCGCGTTATCTAACCCTGTTACAGTAAAAATATTTTTTAGTACCCATTTTGTATTATACAGTGGACTTTTGAGAACTATGTTCCATGAAGTTGTCCATGGTCTTGCATATTGTATTTAAGTAAGCTGAGGTTATCAGACCTTGGCTTTATGTTGGTCATAAAAGAGGAAATATCCTTAACGTTATCAGCATACGACTCAAGATATGCTCCGGATGACAACTTAGTTAACTGATCGTGAGACATGAAGATTGGACCCTGGGATGAACTAATTGGAGACCTCAATGTGGAACATCATGTTAACCGGGAAGCAGGTGCATCGCACGAGGAAGCTTTTACGAGCATAAGTAACAATATCTTGTCTTATTACTTTTAAGACCTATCGTAATTGGTGTATGTGATAATAAAATTAGAGGAAATTCTTGTGAATTCCTGAAATTCTCTAAGTTCTTCTTTTAAACATTTTTTTTACGAGTTCTTATATTACGTAATATAAGTAAACATAGTCTCATTATGAGATATCAACTTGGTTCAAAGCAAGTAGAGATATGTATGTTTTTTTCAACAGTATAATTTCTTATCGCATATAAATATACTATATAATAATAAAATAGACGTAGTATAGGTGGTAGTATTAGGGTATAGAGCTAATAATCGAATAAATCAAATATTTTGATGTGGCTCACAGTATATGTAGAAACGAAATTTATGGGATATTCATGTTTCCACTTACATCTCTGAAAGAGTGTGCAGGTTACTTTATGGTTTTATTGTTCTTAAAAATTGACAAAAGTCAGGGGGAAAGTCTCATCGACCGTACAGCGAAATTCTATATAAAAATTCTGGCAAGAGTCTGGTATAAATTTGAGGCATTCGAGCGTGTGTGTATGAATTTTGTAATGCCAAGAGTATGCCTTTATGTTTGCTAACGCGTCTTTCGGCTATGGGTATGCACTTTCGGCTCTTTTTATAGGACATTGAGGTATACATTTTTATAAATAATGAAATCGTGTCTAACCCGATACATATATTTTAGCAGCTATTATTAATTATCCAATAAGATTTATAACAAAATATTGCGTATTTTATAAGCAGTCCTAAAAAAAAACATAAAATTACCTTAATTTAGGATATAACCTCAACCATTTTGAGAACTGCAAGGGTAACGAAATTTCTTTGGAGTTTTCTTACCTTGGGGTAGAAATTTTAACCATTCTGACAAGTACGTGATATTCCTTTTCGATTCCTGAATTCAACGACTCATTGAGCATTCTCTTCGTGCTTCCAATCGTCATTGACTTGATTAAAACTCATTCGAGTGTGACGAACAAATATGTAATTTAGAGAGTGGCACTTCGAAAAATCGATTCAAAGGGAATACTATACAACAGACAGTAACGATGAGTGAAACACGATCCCGAGAAGTCTGAAAGACATTGCAAAGATGAACAAAATTATAAAATAAGACACCCTTACATGTTCCATGTGATCGTGCCTGAAAAGTATAAAAATGGTGGACAGAATCTACAACACAATATAAAAGTTTCTAAAAGTATCTAATTCAATCAACTAACGAGTTCAAGTTGAACCCTGGTCCTTGCCTATCTCCATTTCATTATATGTAGTTATAAATGAGGGAGTAGAAATTTATTATATTGAAGGCCCTAGTAGTTTCGGGTTTTTTACATTTTCTGGTATTTTTGAATTATTGAGAAAATTTTGATATCCTACTCGTCAACCCGATACTTTGTGTGATTCTAAACAACAAAGCAATGGGCGCTTAGTCTATCTAATCTTTTTCTACTAGCCCTTGAGGTCTCTTCCGGAGGATGTCAATGGCTCTTAAGATGTCCATTTCATTGAAGCCTCCTGTAGCGATATCGTTTACCGCATATGGAGTATGAGATTGACTAGAAGTGAGTTTACGGCACCATGAAAACATTGAAATCCGTGAGAAACGACTGACTCGACAGATAAGCTTGAATTGTGAGAAATCAAACGAAAAAACACTCAGTTAAACTTCTTTGCAAACAATCATTAGTTTATTCTGCGGTTTTATATTCTTTTTTACCCATCCCTTTAACAGTTCACCTGAACGGCCCCAATTACTTATGTAATCAATACACTCATACTCCGTGGGAATGTACTTAATTTACAAAGAGCATTTAACAACTCTTCGAACATTTAGTTATAAGTTATAACAGAGTACGACTGCATTACTCAATGCTTTCTCTCGTCACTACTTTCCTATCATATCACCAATCATCATTGATAGTAGTTTGGGACATTCTATTATGAATAAGAAATATAAAAAAGTTCATAAAAAGCCATACCGAGTCAGGGTAGCCTTCTTTATAAAGATTCAAAAATCACAAAACTTTCGACTATAATTTCAAGCTGGATATTCTAAATTACAGTTCGTCAAGATGATAAAATAGTATTTCAGTGAGTAACAGCCAGCTGTCTTTTCTCTGTGTAATCCTATCCTTAAAAAGTACGTTCGATGAAGTATGATACAAGAGCTTTTCGAGTTAATTAAAATAATAATGAATTCGAGAAATTCTGCATACTCACTCAAACCAATCAGCCGCTTTGTATTAGACGACCAATATACAGAAATAACCTTATTAAAGAGAACAATAAAGCAAATTGGAAAGTACGTCTCTGTTGGAGATGACGGATGACATCTACATGTCTTACTCACGGCTTTTCTCTGACATGTATTCCGCAAGCTTATCCCACCTACCTTCTAGTTTCCCAAGTCTGAATGCGTTATGTATACTACATTGCAATTTGCATCGGATGTATGACCCTGCGAACACGTGTGGTTACTTGTCTCGTGGAAACCGGATATACCTGGTGGTACAGCAATAATATGGTATATGGCCATGACCATGCCAAGAGAACCCACCCACTTGTCTACCAGTTACACCTAAGTTACATAAGTGTTACATGAATGTACAGAAGTAACAGCGTCACATTATTCTTCAGCATGTTCATGCTTAACTTGAATTCTCCTCGTTAATAATGTATTTTCATGGTAGGTATACCTACGTTATCAGCCCGAGGGGTCCTCGTTAAAATTTTATCGAAAGACATTCTTTTACCAAGTGGAATGTCTATGTCATAGATCCGCAAACGGCTCCTGCAACTCGTTCGATACCTGAGCGTAATTCTGCGCCTAATACGTGTGCAAGTATGAAGACAAAAAATGAATATAAAAGAAAAATATCAACTCTCGACGGCAAACAAGGGTCCCAAAGAATGGCTTCAAATTTTTCATCGCTTATGACTGTTAGACTCTATTTTTTTCCAGACGGTTGTTCGCTACTCTCAGAAAATTCCGCAAAAAATCGCTCAAGCGAAATGTCCGTCACGTGGCGTCTGCAATTTTATTGCGATCAATTGTCACATATTGAAGGATAAGGATGCTGGTGGAATCTATGTGAGGTCTTTTTATACCAAGTGGAGAAGCTTGTGCTTGCACTTTGATATTCGCTTTAAGATTTTATCGTGTTTCACAGCAGCTTCGAATCTTTAAGCGACACACAGCTAATGGGGTTAGTAGTTGCACTTTACTTGGTGGAAAAGCACTGGGCATGTTGCAATATTTTTCTTGGCTGGCAATTATGCGAGATAATTGACAAAGTACCTGGACAGGTCTTGGGAGGATTCTGCTGGTAGTTGGAGGATGGTGGTTGGCTGTCGAGTTAAGGAGACTGTCAACGGACGCGTCTACCCTTGCGCACCAAGATTATTTAAATGAGATAGTTGTTCGGCCTCGATGGCGGCATGGAGGATGTACGGCTTCGGTTTTCATCGTTAAGAGTGTCTGGGGCAATAAGGTACTTCGACGAAATAGATTGTTGTATGTTCACTAATTTGATAAAATTTCAAAGTGCCTTAGGCATCGTGTAAGCGGAAAACTTAATATTTTTGTCCAGAGGAAATTAAACATGTGTCCCCACTTCAAAAAAAAGGGTCCAAAGCGTAAGGGATTCCGAAAACTACCCTAATTCTTAAATCTCTAAAAATTCGTTCACGAGGTAATTTTCTTAAAAATGTACCAAACCAGTTAGATTTAAATCTACAAAGACAAAAGAGCAAAACAATGGCACTGTTCAACCTATTGTAAAATAATATTAACTAGATTACTTTTCTAAATGAATTTGAATCATTTGCAACCAGTCGGCAGAGTCTACGTTTCTTCTCGACGCATTTTACAACAGCACAGATCATAAAACGGACTGCAAATTGGGAGCGTCGAAATTACATGGATTCATGCACCTCCAGTCTCTCAGATGCGAAGGTGGTGAAACGTCGAGGAAAAAGACAAGGGCGAAGGTGACTAGGTGTAGGTGAAGAATAGGCAAAGGGGTAGTTCCGTTAGGGGGAGAGAACTAAGCACTCTGTTTAATCTACCGTGTTGCATAAATGCATAATCTCTACTCTCTTGAACCAAGAGATACCATCCGCGCATCTCGACGGCTCTTTCTTGCCTCGAGAGTTGCTTCCGCTTCCGCTCTACTTCATTGGCTTTTCCTTCTTAAGAAAAGTCATTAAGGGACACAGAACGGCATGCTCAACCAGCTACTTTTGCATTTTGAGATAAATCGTGTATTCGTCTCGTCACTTCAGTTCGGTAACTATAAGTGAAGTCAAATGACATCATATCTGGTAAGTAAATTATTGTACATTCCTTTCAGTGTATCTAATTCCAGGGGAAGGTTACAGGCAAATAGAAAACATGAACCTTAAGCGTCAGAGGGATCGAAAGAAAGATAAAGCTAGACTAGCGCTTGCAGGTTAAGTAGAGCGTATCATATTTCTTCGACCCTTTAAAAACTATTCCAAGAAGAACGTATTTCATATAAAATCAAATTTTTGAAAGACCGAAAGATACACTGTTCTACATATGGGTTTATATCCAGAACGTGGGATCAAATGAACTTGTTCTTTCTTCACAAGGCTGACGGTTAGGGATAGAGATTTTGTATGGAATACAGTACGGCAGCAGGATCGTTATCGATAAATATTATTTTGTCTTATCAATTGTGGCTATTGGAATATATACAATTATCTCTAGTTAGATACCACGATAATGATTCCCAATGTAAATACTAAGCTAGCCGAGAGAAACCCAACCGAAAGAGTTGTAGATCAATTTAATCCTGTTGGTAGTGGAAGTCAACTTAAGCACTAAGTAAATAAATTCCGATCGAGTACTTATCTGGATCTGCTTGAGTATTCAATTCGTCTCTCTTCCACTTCCTCTTCCACTTCGCCATCCACTTCCATTTTCATCTCCTCTTCCTATTCCTTTATCTCATCCTTTCTCTTCGTTTAAGACAAAATAGAGGGGATATGTGTCGGGTACTTCGAATACAGTTAGCATTCAAATCAATACCCATTCAGTCGTCTCTTCTCGTCATCAACCTGCGCCGAGCGATTCGAAGGTTTCGAACAAAATAACGATTTCACTCACCAGAGAGGCACTTCTTGCCGCTAACGTAAAATTAACTAGCCGACATTTTCCGGAGTTTCGCGAATCTTGCCGAAGTTTTTCATATCGTGTAACTTGGGTTATTGAGAAATGCAGCGGTGTGGGTGTCCCGGGTCGAGGCCTTCCCAATGAAATATCGTTTGCTCGAATAAAAAGAGTCAGGAAGGGAGGTAGGAAAAGTGTTCAATGGGGGATAACCGTACAGTGGACACTGGTAGCATTTTTCCACGTATGTGAAAACTCGATAGTACCATGGAAACTCGTTTGAAAGGGTTTCTTCGTGATAAAAACACTGGGTGTTTCAATTTCGCTTGTAGCTTTCGCTAGCAATTACTGTTACGCAGATGGATACGCAGATGGAAATACAAGTAGATAATAATACGCTTCAATTGGACGACAGGTACGAATACTACTGTTTCACTATGATTACGTCGCAATGCTTCTCTGACTGGAAGGTTTTCACGTGCACGACAACCGTAGTCGCATTCATTGCTCATCGAATATCGTTCGAATAACGCGCACTAGAAATCCACATGCCGTTCTCGAATCACGTTGTCTTCTTGCGCAACTGTACAATGGCCGCTATACTCTTATGCTGTACATAGGGGAGACGGGTGTCAGTTGAAACACGGTGGTGAATAAATTAAAATAGCTCAATCAGTTGTAACCTTGTTTCAAGAA
Source organism: Cephus cinctus (assembly GCF_000341935.2). NCBI lineage: Eukaryota > Metazoa > Arthropoda > Insecta > Hymenoptera > Cephidae > Cephus > Cephus cinctus. The sequence goes on from NW_014332773.1 coordinate 176,316, forward strand.
AAAGTTACGAAATTTTCACAATAAATGATCTAAGAGTCGTCGGTGATATTAATTAAGATATAATTCGATTGTGTTTCAACCGACTACCAATCTTTCCGTAGCGCATAAACAGTATGGAGTATAGTGAATGTTGTATACTTACTCTGCAAATTACGTATTCGGTTGGATCTTCAGGATAACGAGAGTGTATGCAAGGTTTTCTGGGACATACTGAAAAGGCCAAAAGGTAAAGAGCTACTTGTATACATATAAAAGACTATATGCATAGTAACCCTGAGGTCGCAGAAATTAAGATATCCGGATAAGGTTATCAGCAAGAAGAACGAGAGTACAGCATGAGAAATTAGTAATCGTAGGATGCGCGTTTTCTGGCACAAAAGCCATTTAGCTTAGGCACATAGCAATCCATTTGGAAATTTCCTACCTAAATTGGAATCCTTTTCGAGAGGAAAATCGAATCAGTTTGGGTGAAAATACGTTAAGACTACTTACGCGCGAGGGACCCTTGAGGTCCTCGAAGATGGCACATCGATCTGACCAATGGATTCGAGGAGCAATTAACACGGGGTGGGCTCTTGGCCTGTGAGACAAAAAATTCTTAGGGGTTGGTAATCCTTAACGGGCGTGTCTTTAGGGGCAGCTCGGTGGTTAGAGCCAAGACAAATTTCGTGCCGGGAAAATGAGGGTATTAAAGTTTTCTTTTTTGGGAATGAATGCCTCTCATCAGTAACGTTGAAATGGTCCCCCAAGGCGGTCGCTCGTGCGTCGCGACGCTGTGCGTCCCACCCTGGCTTCGTGTGGGCACCATTACTCAAAGGGAACGCGGTGATTCTGCCCTTGAAGAAATGACTTTCGCTTCCCGTCCTTCTAAGCTCGTAGTATACCTACCTATGTCTACTATCGCGGCCCTGCGAGTCTTTTGCATCTCGACTAGATATTATTTTGAGAATTTACGAGATTTGGCAGGAGAGGCGCTTATGTGAAGCTCCATGGAAATATGAATATCAGAAAGTTTATTTGGTAAGAACGGCTGAAGGTAACAGGGCAATTTCAAGTAAGTATCCTGGTACTAACATCCGTTCTGTTGCATCGCTAGTAGTCCTCGAGAAAGGTATGAAGATATTTTATATCGGTATTAGATATCGATCTCTAAACAGAAATACACAATGAGTTAAATGTCAGTTCATTGCCAAAGATCGAGGGAGAAGCGTGAACAAAATAAAGGAAGCAGAAAAGTTGAATAGGCTTCTTAAATGAATATTTAATGCTTGCTTTAACTATTTCCTATTAAAGTAAATTATAATTAAAATATTTTACAATCTCAGTCCTGACAAGAGCAGTAGGCTTTCCAATGATGTAACAGAACCTTCGTGAATTGAACCAATGAGTAACGCAACGCGTGTTACTTGCCGTTAATAATTACTGATATACTGGAGGATATCATTCTAAAATAGTTCTTTTTTATGCAGTTCATGTAAGAGATCCTGTTATGTAAAATTGTCATTAAGGGCAGCACTCATGACTCGAATGACACATTTTGATGACATGGTCTTTTGGCCTTAAGTATCCCAGTCGCCAGTTTCAATTACGAATTTATATCTAATCCAGAATTAAAATAATAATTTCATCCTCAATTAATTTTAAAAGCTATACAACTAACCAAATCCCGATTTACTCAGGTCCTTTTGCGTACGTGTACGCGTTCAAAATTAGGAAAAAATTCAGAGCCCATTAGCTCAAATCACTTGATTATCTCCTAATCCAAGTCTATTTAGTCTGCGCGAGGTCAGTGAAAAACACTATCCCAATACCCTACGCACGGAATTTGCAAATTGGATTGAACCGGATTCGCTCACTTATTAGGAGGGACGACTAAGACGTTTTGGGTTCGTAATTCGCATCAAGTACATTATTCCCTATTTGGCCCTGTGCCATGATCGCCGATTTTCCTTTCGATCGACGAAAACATCAGGGACTATTACCTGAGATAGGAAAATCAGGTGTAGTTCATCATCCATTACCTGCGCCCGGCACAGCGGAAGTAATGCTTGTCGTCCCAAGCTGCTACTTTATTATGCGATCTACAATATATAAAATGTAACAGTGATCATTATTGGGTCTACATTTGGAGTTTTGTTCCGTAGATAAACAAATCAATATAATCGGACTAACCGGTTGGAAGGAATTGAGGTAGCGATATGCGCATTCACAGACATTAACGCATATATTTTTTTTCCCTCATTCATAATCTCACTTATCCCATGCAGTTGCGTATGAACATGGCATAGAAAACTGCAATTGCGAATACACTTCATGACTGTAATGCCTTTCAAAGAGGGTAACTTTCTATGACGTCCAATATAAAAATATTCGCTATAGATCATATTTGAATCCAGCTCAACGATTCCCAAATTACGCTAGATAAATAGCGCGCGAAATACGTGTGCCATTTTTTGGACTTTTTTAAAAATCATGACGGTATTGAAAGTTATAACGCATACAGATGCTTCAAGTGCTAAAATATTTAGTATACATTTATATATCACAACATAGAAACTTGTTGTTATAATAAAACCGGCTTTTTAAAATGTTGAAACGTATATTTTGAGGGCAAAAACCACGTCAAAAAGTAAAAAGCAAAGTAGTCAATAGTTTTCATATATCAAAAGTGTAAATATCTACGAATGAAATATGTATTTTTGGTAGACAGAAAACAATCATATTGTTAGTGTGACTTGCTAGAGATTTCATTTTTTTATCTATTAAAAATAAGACACGTTTTATTCTTAGACCAAGTGTGTCTGAAGAAAGCCGTCACGACTTTCATCGTGTATCGGATTGTGTTTTAAAAAAGCCATCAGGTGCAGAAAGCACAAAAAGCTCAGCAATTTTCATAGGTTACCAATAAAAGTAAGATAGATAGAAGTGGTTAATAATCTCTAAATAATACAGTAATTCAACAGCTAATACTATACGATAATAGAATACGAATAAAAAGTACTGGCAATTAATTATTTTGCTCGACGCTCAAGTGTTGCAATCTACTATTTTTCCTTTCTTGTTACCACTGATGCCGGGGATAGCGGTTAAACAGCAGTTCGAGCTTCTTACATTCACTATTGCAACATTCAAGTACCCAATGCATTCGATTTTTACGATTATTTTTTATCGCAATACCAGAAACACTTGGTTAGCTCTGCACTATTGCTCCTGTAATCTTCTCAATGTTACGAAAAATAGACGCTTATTGACGTTGTCAGAGCTGCTTGCTAAGAGTGTTTGCTATTCAGCGATGTACATTTCGAAACCCCAATGACGTGTGCAATGAGCTTCTTTAGTTTTCCCTTCTGTTTGCTAGGATTGTTTATCAAGGTAGGGTAAGAAGCCTGACTCTGCAATTTCGACTTTTCGTACCGTCTTTTTACCCCTCCAAATACTTTGTCCTTCCTCAGGATCGCCCTCCTTACGTTTCACCCATCGCCCTCTTTACTTGCTCTGACCTTCCCACCTTATCTTCTCCCACCTCATTCCTCCTGCAGTACATTATATACCATCCCCGCTTGGTCCTTTCCACCTCGCGTTCTAAAATGTCCCGAATCTTCACATTTTCATCTTTCTCTCTACCCTCTTGTCTTCTACAGCTATAATACTTTCGAATTCTGTCTTCTCGCAATTCCGGTTCTTCTGTTTACCTTTCTGCTTAGATATTGCTCGCAGCCGGTGTTCGTTTACTGGATGCTTATTGATTTTCTTCCTCATTTTCTTTTACGTTCCTTGTCCTGCACGAATACCCCCTTTTGTTTTTCTACCAAAGTGATTGCTGTAATACAATGAAATTAGATTTCTAAATAAACTGCTCGCGAAGGCACACACAACCCTCTGTGTCTTTGTACAGCTCGATATTACCTTTAGAAACTACTTATAGTTAGAGCTCAGACAAAGTCCTGCGAGAATATCTCACGAGACGGAGCTGAGAACTCAGGCACGATTGGTTAGATCGTTCTAGGTTCACTCTGAGGGTGAATTCGTTTTGTTTGATTGGATCCACTGGGGTACGGTGCTTTCGGTTAAACCTTTTCCACTATACTATAGGTTTTAGACATGACTGCATGGAAAATGCAGGAGTGTCTAGTACATTGGCAATTGCAAAAGAGGGATAAATGTAAAATGTATGCGTGTCTACAAAATTACTGTTGAACCATCTGAACAGTTGGATTGATATTTACTTGAAAATTCAAGTTTAAGATGGAGATGATACAGTAACATTTGCACGTGTCTAGCACTGCCGAATGGAACAGGGCGTATACGGAAAAATCTGAAAATCTAATGCCGCATGTTCGAGGTCAAAATTTTGGATGAACTGCCTATTCAATCGGGATGAAATTCATCGAGAAAATCATAGAGGATTTTTATGGAACAATAATATTTGCAAATGTCAAGCATTTTTAATTTGAAATATTGTGCGTCCGAGAAGTAAATTTTATTTTAGCAAATGTCGAATGTACAAAATCCAACCGCATGGTGCATTTGTGCCTCACGTAAACCTGTTTTCCCCGATATTTTTTCTACGAAAAATCTTTTTTTTTTAACTTGTACTTATTTTACACTAAATGTAAGTTTTTCACGAGGTAGTCAATAGAACTGTAGCTACCCTGCAGCGGGGCTATCGACACCGTCTGAATAATAGCGCTGAATGCCTTCTGGTATTTCCATTGTAAATTCTAAATAGGGGAACAAAGTTTTGCATACTTGACGAGCAGCCATTACCATTCCCGTCTTAGCCCTTCGGCTATATTTAGTTGCTCTCATATACGCTGCTCTCTTCATTTATAGCCTTGTACTTTAGTTACGTGTCGGTCTTGATTTAATGTAAAAGAATACACGTCCCATGACTCAGATTTATTATGATTTTTAATAAATAACGCGTAATATCATCACTGATGGAGGCGTCGCACTTTCGCAAGTCCTTTGGCATCCCTCCTGTAGAATGTTCTTCTAAAGCCTCAACCAACTTTTACTACTAGATACTCACGTCAGCCACGTTATACATCAAAAGTCCTTGCCAGTTCTTACTCTTCCATAATCCTCTGGTCTTCGGTGAGCCGAGACACTTCCTACAGGTGGAAATAGATATTTTAGAGTTCCCTCCTCTTTGCTGTCCGATCCTTTTCATTTTACATCAAGTAAGGTTGAAGGGTGAATATACATAGAACTGCTTGATCGGTGATGGAGCAATAAGATGGTAATAAGTATATAGGGTGATCCGCTAGAAACCGTACACTTAAATATCCTGCTTGTAAAAGACATTCAAGTGGTTTCGAAGGCGATTACGATAATTGTTAAAAACGATTTTTTAAAAATATTTTCTCCGAAGTTATCAAGTGCATAAATGTTTTCTGAAATAAATTTATATACCTTTTTTTATAATGAGGTTAGAGAGTTAATTATGACTAATTTAACGATGTACGACACATGTTTATTTTACTCCTGCCTAATTTAATTTTAAAAAATTTATATTTAAAAATGTACTAATTCCTAGAATCCTTGTAATTAAATCAAAATATGTAAAAAAAGGAACAGAATTGTGATCAATAAATTTTTACCTATACGAGAGTATTGTTTCCCTCAAACTATTCTCCTCGTAAATAGAAAATTATATCGATTACATCATTCTTCGAGTAACGCACGTTTCTTTACAGGCAAGAATTATCTTATGTTTCTGAAACGAAAGGACTAGAATAAAGTAAATTCCGATATTTCAAAGGAACGTTTGAAAATTTGCGAATAAAATACCAATGTATCATACCTCATTGAATTAGTCTCAATTAACTCTCTAACCTTGTTAAACCAAAAATGTATAATTTCACTTAAGAAGAAATCATGATCACTCTTTGAAAGCATTTGAATGATGTCTATTCAATCAAAAGAGATATTCCGAAGTTCGGTTTCTAGTGGACCACTCTTCCTCACTCTCTCACATATATAAAGTACCGATATATTCCTTCAATAGTACGCGAGGTCCTTCCATCCTATGGAATCTCTGAACTCTACTCGATATTCGACCTCGAGCGACCTTTCGATTTGCCAGGAAAGGGATCAGTAACCAGATAACGATCATCTATTCGATTTCTAGCTCATCGTTTTGCCGTGTCGTTTGTCTCAGCAACCTAAACCATCGGCGCAAGATAATAATGCGATATCTCCGTTCCATATCTCCAGCCAATGGCAGTTGCCATCTTACTCGTCAAGTTCTATACCTTCGATCACTTCACTATGACCCTGATGACGCTTTCAGTATGATGACCTGATGACCTTTGATATTCTTTCTCACGAAAAAAAGGACAACTAAAATATTCAAACATGCATGCAAACAGTAGTATGTAATTTTCCATGTTAATAAATACGTTACTGCTGTGTTCTACTGTTTCGATATATTTTTCATTGTTTTATCCTGTACAAATGGTACGTGTGTTTTTTCAAATTCCAAACTAATTTATTATCCATGCTTATTAGGTCCTTTCGTTCCCTATCCGCAGTTTACATACTTGCTCATTTTGCACTTCAAGTAGGGTATATGTACGTAATACCTCTACACAAAATATTTGACCAGTTACTTCAGTCGTTATTACCTGCGAGATAGAATTTGAAATATTTTCGGGAAATCCGATAATCCATTTAGATATTTTTTTTTCATGTAAATTTGATAAATAAATTGTTATGAGTTTTAGTATGCAATATATGTGAAATTAGAAGGCCCTCCACGATGAATCTCTTATGAGAGACTACAGGAAAATGAGGGTACGTTAGAATATAGCATAGCACTTATCGGGTCTTAACTGGGTGTCCTACATCATAAAAGTACATGGTACACGTATAAGTCACTCTGTGTTATAATTCTTCATTCAGTGTCCGTGAGCTCAACTTACGATAATCATAAGTAACCCACAAATTTCATTTTTAACTCATGTTTCTCTCCATCTTGTTCTCCCTGTATTACCAATATATTTTCGACGTAACCTGTAATTAATAGAGTTATTAAAAATGTTAAGATATTCGGTCGGAAAGTAAATGACGAAAGTTGAGTCCAAGTTCAGACCGAACACTTGTCCATTTTATCATTCACGATAATGATTAAAATATGTTCTTTTGAAAGATAGCATAAAATGCAATTCTTATGTCAGTATAAATCACGAAAATATAGATATGTGAAAATAAAAAGAAATAATATATTTTAATTCAAAACCATGCATATGTGTACTCCGTATTAAAAGTTGTATGCAAAACCATGTGAAAAAAAAACACATTTGCACGTGGACCGACTATAGTATGTTACATGTGCATTATGGGACAATAGGTTCACTGTAGAAGGAATAGATGGGGACAATCCATGTTCAGCGCGACCAGTCTTAATCTTTGTTACGAGAAGAAGCTTTAAAGCTTCGTGCTTAATAAAGTGTGCCGTCCATCTAGACAGAAGAGAAGAACCAATAATTTTTAAACCCTGTTTCTCGTTTTTCTTTCTTATTCGTTACAGGTTCCCTTGCCATGCTCGTAGTGACTGTACCCCGCGCAGTGCCCCACTCTGCTTCGAGTTTCACAATGTAATCTATGGGGCGTGGCGAAATAGTTTTCGATTTCTTGGCTTTAAAGCCCGAAAATTTACGGCAGCTGACGTTAACTTCAGTTTCTTTCGACCTCTTTGCTATGGGTATAGCGAGGGCTAGAAGTGTTATTGCTTATCCACCGAGGAACGGTTCGACGCAACGATCTTTTTATCGATTCTATTTCTAACTTATAGCACGTCACGGAACAAGGATTGGGTCATTCTAAATTGCTTTGCGAAGCTACGAAAATTTTTCCTCGTTCGAAGGAACTTGAGGATAAAACGAAGAGACTTTGATAACATGTGAAAATAAGTATAAGAGTCTCGTGTCGGCGTGTTCGTTACTCATGAGCAAGACATATTTATTTAATGTACTTTTGTGACTGGTTTGAACAGCCAGATGGGTCATACCCATTACTAGTTTCCAAAGGTAAGATTGCAAAATAGGTAAAAAGAGAAAATTCGCCACTAGCGAAATCAGCTCGTGGCGTCCGGATTTGCAAGAATTGCTATCGCGTTGCCTCCCTTGTCTGTTCGATCTGATTTCCCTGGAAAAAGAGATCTCTTAAATTGTCTAAAAAAAAACTGTCGTAAAATTTAGTCCGCTCTGAAAAAGCTAGCGACAACCTTATAGTTCCTGCATATATGTTATTTTCCGTATCGCACTCATCCATAACTTATATTATTGCACGTATAAAGTAACAAGATTACTTTCATAAAAGGAATGGCAGAAACTTTCGTACAGTCGGGCTTCGGTTTTTTTTTATCTAAACGATTGGACTTAACGAGATTTTGCAATTCGAAAGGAATATTGGTATGGTAAAGTTGCTTAGGTGATCTCTCTCCTCGTTTAAAAAGCTTCGTTAATTAAGTTAGCAATTAACTGGGCTCAATTATGTTTGACGATATAATGTTCGCTCTGCCGGCTCGTAATTTGCCTTGGATAATCACTCAGATTAGGGTGCGTCACCGCACTGTTAAAATGATATCAAACTGGTATTCATGGAATTGCCGTGGTTGAAGGTCTTATATAAGACGCCAGAGTTGATTTAGAGACGCTCCTCAAATTTCAACAGGTTATCCTGATCGTTGGGGGGG
>NW_014332773.1:185094-211212 GCF_000341935.2 Cephus cinctus
TGGGGGGGGGGGGCGTATCGATACACGTGTGAAAATTTGAATTAGTGCACAGAATCAGTAGGTGTGCCGATTAACTGTCATAACTACGAGTCATACACTTTCATACTTGGATTAACCCTTTCGCTCCTATGAGCGACTATAGTCGCTCTCCATATGATGCCACTCAGGTACTACGGGCGACTATAGTCGCTTTCCATGTGATGCCGCTGAGATACTACGAGCGACTATAGTCGCTCCCGCTAACCCTTTCGCTACGGGGCGGATCTCCGCCGCGGTACTCCCGCTGTACGGCGCGCTACAGTTGCTATGCACAGAGTATCTCACTCTGGACATGCCGCGTGAGTCTTTTGTTTTGCATCATTTGTTTTTTACGGGCTTCAATAATAAACCAAATGTCTTGATCATCAGTCTTACGATACCGGCTCGAACGGTCTGTGCGAATTACGTTAATGCTTACTGCAGGAATATAGTAAATTTAAGTTTTCTTCCAAGAACAGTTTAGTTCCAAACATTCGGGAATAAAAAGGTATGTTTTATTGTTTGTCAAATTTGGGTAGCTCTGTTGAGATTAATTATTTATAAACAGATTTTATCCGCCCCTCAAAAAGATGTCGAATAACAGAAAAAGACAAATTGACATAAATCAGAATAAATTATAAATACTATATAAATACTCTGTTTTGAACCAAGTTTTTTCGTCGAAAGCACCAGCCAAGAACGCAGGTTACAATAAGGCGTTGATGCGACCGCTGCGATCGGTTGCGTGCACCGTGCACTGTTTCGGTGTAGCGCGCCGTACAGCGGGAGTACCGCGGCGGAGATCCGCCCCGTAGCGAAAGGGTTAAACGGGGTATCGCAGAAATATCAAATTGGCCAGTTGAACTGAACGAAAAGAAGGGAATAAAAGTTTCAAACTGAGAAGCGAGATAACAGCTGGCCAGTAGCCAATGTTTGTTGACTGGAAATTTAGTGGCTGGCGATTGTTTTGGCTACGTGCCATTATCTCCGTGCAATTCAACTGCAGGACGAGAGTGAGCGAGAGAGAGAGAGAGAGAGAGAGAGAGAGAGAGAGAGAGGGTCAGAGAAAAATAAAACGAGGTGACGATGGTAATGGCAGAGGTGAAGAGAGATAGAAGTATGTAAAATTGTATGACTATCGGGCATGCTGTTATTCATTTGCATCATTATACTTTATAGTGGACCACTTTCCTTTCAGTATTCAGCATCCAGTGGATTATGGTCCAACAGCAAATGGAATGCCGCAATGCTTCGAAAATTTGACCGTTTTCGAAATGACTGCGATATTTCTGTCAGGCCGCAAACACGCGGTCGAATGTAGGACACCGGCGAATTGCGACGTAAATATTGAAGATAGTGGGAAGACAGTTTTTGTCAAGATTAAGCGTACCGGCGGCGAACACCATGTAGGAAGTAATAAAAAAGTCCTTTCGAGTTAGCTATGGCTTCTCGTTATTCACACGTTGCGACGCTGCCTTCTTCTTCTTCGTAATCTACGATGACATATTCGATTTTCCTGGGACATTTTCGAGCACCGTACAAAATCATACCAAAACATATGAATAACAGAGTTTTACGTGCATCTGGAAATATTACATAGATTACTACTATAGAATTTTATTGTGCATTCGCATATTTCCATCCTGCATGTTACTTGCTCTTCGATTACCATAAGGTTGTATATACGCAAAGTAGAGATTGCTCAGCAGCGATGCAAATGGCTATTCCAATGCAAATGTGTAAACGTCACGTGCATACGGGACACTTGGCACCGCGCATATGCGCTGCCACGATTAAGCGTTCATACTTGCCGTGAATCATTAGTATGAATCTTCAAACTTTCTAATAGCGTTTGAGCTTTACCAACGAAGTTGAGACGAGTTGCTGGTCACTTCGGAGATATAAGAATAACTTACATTAGAATACGTTACAGTATTTTCGATAACGCCGATCGAATACTTGATCTACCATTGGATATCGGATCTAATGAAAATAATTTTCGTACCCTAGTGACCATAAATTCATTTACGAGCATTGCGAATTTTGATGTAATTAATTACACCATAAACTAAGCAGTTTTCATAACTTACGTATAGCACATATCATATATGTATGCAGGGTCATTCAAAACTGTATCGCGCTATGGTGCTTTTACCATAGAAATTGAGTGGCATGCATGCTAATTTTATGTGATGCGTTAATTTTGAATAACTCTTTGTTTATATGCCCGTTTATGAGTTAAAATGTTTGAAGGGGCAATCTTCCTACGAATTTCAGTGCAGAAGAGTCCCCTGAATATCATGTTTCATATGCAGGTTGCTTATACATTTTGAAATACGAGTCTACCGGATGTAATCTGTGATAACATGTAATTTAGATTATGACGTAATGACATAATGAAACAAGTTTTCTAATAAAAATGAAATATTATCACAATTCCGTTACTGATATGGAATTTGCACTACACTCGTGCGACACGTTTTTTCAAGTCCTAGTAGCACCTTGTAGCGTATCGTGCCTAGAAAGAGTTATTAGGGGGGTACCAAAAAAAGTGTACGTTTAGGTCAAATAGTCCCTACTGCTTGTAATTTTTTTTATCATTCTTTTTTGTAAAAATGTTGAAATATTGTAACGGAATTATATGCGCCTTATGATCAAATATAAACGGTACGAAAAGTTATGAAATTGATTTGGGTGTCATGAATCCACTTATGAACATTTATCTAGAATTAAATACCAAGAAATAGAAATGAACATATTTGCGTAGAGCTTACAATAAAAACTATTTACTTTTTTTTTTGACGTTAAAAAATTTTCTTCGATAGATACAGTGTTCCAAAATTTATTTCCGGAGGCGGAAGTAACGTTGTCAAGCACTTTTAACGTTTGCAGAACGTATCATTCTCTGCCCTACTGTTAGTGAAAAGGAAAAATGACGCAGTTCCTATTCTCTTTTCCTAAGTGCTTTCCAAAGAGTTCCATGAATTCTTTGTTTCCGAAAGGACTCTTACAGAAAATGAGGAACAATAGCTCAATGATAATACGATCCCTAGCAACTTTCTCTTTCTATCACGATTCACTATTACGTCACGCGATACTATACTGAATGCGTAAAAGAATCCAACATTATAATGTTACAGAATCGACATTATGTAATGCATTAAAACTGTGAAACCTTACTTATCATTCCATGTGCATATATATAACACGATGTTGAAGATGCTGATAAAATATTTTTTTTTTATCAGTGTAGGTACTATAAAGTATAGTACAGTATAATATGGAAAATATTGTAATTTTCATAATCGGTGCAGAAATCGATAATGATGAAGTAACGTTACACGGATTTTGGATGTCATCGGTCAATTTGTGCGAACATACGTTACTATTTATGTTATAAAATATCGAATTAGCATAATATACATGGTTCATAAGATTGGAACTTACGTAACCGCCTTGAAACGTTCCCCCTGCGAAAACGTACGATCACCATAAGACAGCACTTACGTAGAGCTAGTATGCCGAAACACGCTAAGGATTTGCGCTAATCCTACGTGTGTGCTGAGGCATATATCAGTGCTCCTCTGCGAACTAATAGTGTCTGCCGTCTATGTTTGCGTAACTGCGCAACTAACGTTTCCAGAATATCGGTTTAGCAGAAGCATTTTCGATTCGTGGGAAGCATTTGGTATTCATTGTCTCTTGGATAATCAAGGCAAAAAGAGTTACGGCTGTGAGGTGGTTCGCCTAGCATCATAATAACAATATTATGATTTATGTGAATTCTATATTTCGTTACAAAAATATTTGCTATGTAAGGTATGAGATACGCGACAGGACAGAGATATATGATTTAAAAATTTTCAATCACATATTGTTTAAGAGATCAAATGGTTTCAACGTTTTTAATTAAAAACTTATCGTAGTAATGGTCGATGTAGAAGAAGTGTCTTGTAGAAATTTCATCTACTTTTACCGCCTTGAAGCTGAAATATCTCGAAAAAAATATTGCAATTTTAATAAGCAAAGTATATCTATACTACTTTTTTTTTATTATTTTCACTCCATCATTCTCGTAAAGTGGACAGTAAATAATTTTGAAAATTTGCATCTTAAAGGAACACATAGGACTGCGCATACCTTAATTTAGTGTACGAGATCTGACAGTTTCGTTTGTCTTTCGCGAAAATTTACCCGCCTGTCTCCATTTCGCCACAGGAAATTGCTGAATGTTTAAAACCTTGCGTTGCTTTTTTTGCATCGGGCAAACATGCAGCTATTGGATGTTTCCATCGTGAAAACTTGGCTCGTTAACGATTCGCTTTCGGAAAAATTTGTGTAAACTGTACAACGAAAATAAAGAGTTATTACTCAGAGTTAGAAGAGTTATCTTATTTAAAAACTGTATGTGCTACGGACAAAAGTAAATTTTTGATGAATAAGGATTATTAATTACGTTGAACAACGTTTTATTAGATGGTTAGACGGAGAAAATTTTTAATTAAATATTACTGTGAAACTCGCGGTAATCACGGGATATCATGGTATTTTATAACATATTACCTATACATAATATTTAAAAGCAACTCATGAACATATACCAAAAAGTAAGTATGACACGTCAGCTTTTACTGAAGTGTACGATAAAAATTTCGAAACTTGAAAATATGTAGTGTAAAACTATAGCTTTCACCGTGGAGTGCACTACTTTTTATACCTTTGAAGTCAACCACGAAAATCATTATGAGTTATTATATAATTTTCTAAAGACTTTTATCATTTTTTCCGTAAAATCTGGTAATATATCATTTTTAAATTTTGTTTTCTTTTGAACTCAACTTATAAATTGTTTGATTTATATTTATTTCTTTCACTTATTCTCTCACATATGTGCAGAGAATTAGAAATAAGTATTCGAAAAGTATAATTCAGGTTAATATATGTAGGTTTATTTAACAGTCTGCATGTGGTTCTAGCGTAGAGATCGAACAGATGAGCTAACTTTAGCCGATGCAATGCTCCTAATACGTTGTGACGTGATTTTTTGATTCACGGTCATGAGGTGACTCCAGATACCGATTGAGATAACGTTCTCACTTACTGGTTCCCTTCGAGTGGCTACCCTGCTCAGCAGCTACGCTCTGGGATTGACTCGTGCAGTTACGCCAATGCTCTCGGAAAGAGTTTTTATTGTGTAGTTGATGTCAAGGTGCTCGAATCTGCCGTGAAGAGACAGTCTCGACGTACCGAGTTCCTTCGTACGTACGTCCACGGACCAGCAGAAGTCCGGTTGGGACACCGGCACCCCGCTGAAAAGTGGTAAAGGACTGTAGAGCGAGCGAAGATAAAGTTTTTGATATGGTTAAGGGCAGGGGAGGAATCCCCTGATCCGAGTAAAAATGTGATGCGAAACTGTCGCACGATGACCTGGGGAAGCGACCGTGGAAGATCTCCAGTTGTTACGTACTGATTCGCTAAAGAACGCTCTCGATTTTGTTTAAAGGGACGAGTCGAGGGAAATGATAAAAGCTGTCAGCTATAAGGATCTCGACCAATCAGAGTGATTAATTCTCGAATTTGACTATTGTCAACTGACTCCCTTAAGCAGTCTGTCTTGGGACACCGATCAAGGTGCCTCGAGGTGGTTCGCGCTCCCGGGCTATTTGTTGATAGTTTTTCTAGCTGTATTTTCTGTACGGTATAGAAAGCTCTCGTTTGTGCAATTCTCGCATTGCTTTCGCATTATCCAAAAATTCCTATAAATTTTCTACGTGTATTTCGGAGGTGCAGTGTCATGCTAGAATGTAGTGCCCGCCTGAGTTTCCCCTGGATGCAGTTCTCAGCCTTCACGGATCAGCTGAACCAGCTCCGGTGATTATTCCCAATTTATTAATTGGTGGAGGGATTTCGGTTTTATAGCTCTGATTCGTGCTGCGACATTCTGGATTATTTTCTCTCTGTATCTCGCACCCTTTTTTACGTTTCTCAATCTTATGCTTTTCCAAAAATCGACAGGATCAATCAAGCTATCGTCTTTTCTGATAGGCTCCGCCGTTTTAGCGGAGTTGAGACTGTTCCTCCTCAACTTCCAGGTCATACTGGCTTGCCAGTACCAAGTGGAAGAATAATTGGATGGCGCCCGCCTGGCATGCGGATGGATGGCCGAAGATGATATAGGTTAGTTGACGGATTTTCGCTATCGGTGTAGAGTTAGGAAAATACGTTGCAACGTTTTGCAATGATCTAAAAGTATCAATCAGTTTATGGTTATATCCATAAGATTTTCTTGGTAAATCAACAGAAAATTTTACATTGAATCAGGTAAGTTTTATTGTGGAACGCAGTAAAAATTGCAAATAACATTATTTACTGTGTGCACTCCAAAATTTACTTGTAGCCACACAGAATA
Source organism: Cephus cinctus (assembly GCF_000341935.2). Taxonomy (NCBI): domain Eukaryota; kingdom Metazoa; phylum Arthropoda; class Insecta; order Hymenoptera; family Cephidae; genus Cephus; species Cephus cinctus. Next base: position 191,522 of record NW_014332773.1, read on the forward strand.
TCGTGTATTATAAGCAATGAGTAATGAAATGGTAAAGACATCCCAGTACTACTTGTTTCTACGTAAAAATTTACCGTCAATTTCGTAGGAAAAATGAACCAAAAATTCTCTCCGCGTATGATTTTATTAGATGTATAAAGTAAAACATTTTATCTTCTTCTATAAATCAAATTAAATTTAATATAAAAGCACTTTCTTGTTTCTAAATTTTTAATTTGAGTTAGAATGAACTTCATTTTCGAAAGGGGTATGTATACTTTTATGTACAATTATTATACATAACTTTATTTGATTTATATCATTATTATATTGTCCATATTATACGTTACTTTGCTGCAAAAGGCAAATCTATTTTAATTAGAATAAGATTCTCTAGAATATGGTATAATGTATTTTCATCTGTGCCTAATACTTTGTAGCTTTTCAATTGGAACTTCTACGCATAAAATATTGTTAGTAAATTGTACTTCATCCTGTAGTTCTTTTCAAATCATAGTGCAGGACAGTGGACGTTGCATCGGAATGGGTTAGCAATGACTGACCATGTCATGTATGCGACATTTTTGTAAAATACATTTATATAATATGATTATACCGAATTAAGTTTCCCCTCTATTAACAAACCATGAGTCTAAACCACGAGTACCTTTATATCATAGGAGCTACATTATTATTATCAGTAAAGTGGTACATGTTGGCAAAGGAAAAAAGTATGTTACAAAACGTAGATCTATAGCCATATGTGTTTATAATAAAATGAATGTTTATATCTGATATTGCTGCAAGATATATGTATTTTCTGCTACTATTTTTCTATAATGTAGGCTACATATATGAGATAAACCATATACATATGTATGGTTTAGATCGGTTTGTGCAAGACCAGTGCCCGATTCTTGCATATGAAGCATGTCTCTTTTTCTATAGATTCGACTCCGTGCTATGTACATGAAAATAAAAAGCTTATTTTATTAAAGATGTGTTACTGATCTCGAATTAAATATATTAAAGTTAATCATAGAACTGTTATGTTTCTAATAATTGTTTCCATTATTTAATACTGGTCCGATTGTGGCTACGCCACAAAAATATAGCATTCCTAATTTTAATTTGTTTTCCGTATTTAGCGATTATAGAAGTGTAATTCATCTTTCTTCGCATTACAATTATTATTCTTTCATTCAAATCGTCCTTACATAAATATAAGTAATATTATTTAATTGAATAGTAATTGTTATCACGTCCGATGGATTTTTAACATACAAATTAAATTAAATTATAGCTTCCTATTGCAATACAATTTTAGGCAGAATGTCATAAACAAGCTGATTATTTTTTGAAGTATACGTTTTTAACGATACATTGAATGTGGAAATAATTGAATCCATAACTGCTTTCGCAATACCTATAGTATATAAAGATTATTTACGAACGACCTACAGGCCGATAAAAAAATTAGGCAAAATTTTTCAATAAGACTATCGTTTGTTTAAGTAATCTTGAGAAAACTCATAAACAGGAATCAGGGGAAAAAAGTTTCATGAAAAGCTGAGTAAAAATATATTCATAACCGTTGTCGTTAATTTGAGTCGATGGCCATTGGAATCCAGAAACGCGCGTACTAATAGACGGGAGGGCTCAAACCACCATGATAGTGCGAGGGTGGCTGATATAGAATATACAAAAGGGGGAAACAAGAAAGGAGAGAGCAAGAGTTTAAGCAGCCAAGAGGAGAAAGCGAGTCAGTAAAAGCGGGAGAAGGAAAGAGATCGATGGTGAAGAAGAGAAGGGTAGAACAGGGTGGCGAACGAGCGAGCGAATATTAATGTGTTCGGGTTGGAATCGCAAGGGAACGGTGCTAACCGAACTCCAATCGAATTAACATACTAATGGCAGTCGGCCGGGGCAATTGTAAAACTTTCATTTTAGCCGGTCGCCGGTCCCGAAAAAGTTTCCAGCAGCCCGGAGTACAAACTCTGGCCAGACTTTCTTCCACCCCCTGTGTCGTTCCACCACCGTTGGCCATGACTTTTCTACGCTTTCCTTCTCGAGAAGTTATTTAAATTTTTACATATCATTTCGAGACTCGCTGCAAATTTACTCGCCGCCTCTAGCTGCAAGGAGTACTTACGCTAGTCCGTTATATTCCTTTCTTTGTTCATTTTTCTTTCTCCTTGGTTGTTCCTCTTACCGGAAGTCGACTAGTCGCAAACTCACTCTCGTTCGCCAAATGGACGTGAGGCGAAAATGAGATCGAAACTTGAACTAACTTCCGGTTCGGGTTAGAGCACCGGAAGTGCATGGTTCTTCTAAGTTTGACCCCTTTCTTCGGTCTATGTACATTAGGGTGTCTACATTGCTGGACGAATATACTAGCTTCTCAGCAAGGTGCATGAAAAATTGGTTTAAAAAGTCCTTAATAGTATAGAAATACGTAATTTCAATGTAATTAATATTCTCTTCGATACGGACTTCATTGTAGAACATTTCAGCGAATATTTCAATAATTTCTTTTAGCGTAATATGAAAACTATGTATGTATATATTTGACACCCGGTGAAATGCATATGTCCCTAATATACGACTGACGTGGTAGTTAATGTCTTTTCATACAAAATTCCGTAAATATGTGATATGTAGACCAATAAACAAATATCGGTAAGTCGGTAAGATATTATTGACACAATATTATGGTCTATACCTTACATGATGTTGGCGGAAGTTTTTTATGCAATACCCTTCATCTCTACGTATACGTAATTGTCCTTGTGCAACTGTATCAATGAAACAGTCACAATTGCAGCAAACGAAAGAAGGTCTTTTATCTACTATCATGAAATTACATTCGTAAGATAGATATACTAGTAACCTTTAATCACTAAGTGGATAAAATATATATACATGGTGTCCTCTATGAAACGCACTGGAGTGATACCGTAATATTCCTTGTAAAATTTTAAGGAATACATGCTTTTGCGTTTTTTATTTCATATGTTAATATTTTGAGATATTAAGCGTTAAAATTTCAATAATCTGACCAATAAAAATGCGACGCGGAAGGGGAAATCCGGCCTAAACGCTGACGATGCGAGGAAGTCGCAAAGTCTTGTTACACGAGGCCAATAATAACATGAATATCGTTGTGCAAAATATTTAGCAGCAAAGCTATACAATACTTACGATCTTGTAATAAATTAAGACAGTTTTTCCAAATGATTACCATTCACATTCAAACAAGCTTGCTCGACATTCATGAGTATCTCTTCCTTCACTGATTGTGGCTATGTTTGCTGACTATCGAGCCACTAAATATTCCCTATTTACTTATAAGTGTCGGTAAATGAGTTCCTAAAGTAGCATTTATCGGTGTAATATAGTATAATGAAATATTTGCTGTTTCCAAATAATCCTTATAGCAGGCACTGTATGTAATTCCTGCAGATTGGTATGTCAAGATCGGAGCTCGGGCATGCGTATAGATGAATCGGTAGTATTCAGGACCGCCGAAAATGTATTACGTTGGTACAACTATCTTATCTTATTATATGCATATATGTCGACGAATAATATATTTCGATGAAAGCTACATTCCGAAACTCACATCCAGTACTACAAGTATGGTTGTCTCGTTTAATTACATGCAGATGAACAGGAACATTATAATATTCCTATTATTATTGTCTTGTGTAACGAGGCCTTACAGGCTTCCTCGCGTCTTCAGCAGTCAAGTCGGGTTTTCTTTTCTACACTGTATTTAAACGCGTTCGGAGTGGTCAGTTTATTGTAACTTTAACGCTGATTATCTCGAAATTTTGATATGACATAGAAAATGCAAAAATACGTATTTCTTAGAATTTGACAAGGAATGCAACGGTACGACTCAAATGCATTTCATATCGAACATCCTGTACATTGAATCATTATCGCACATCGAATGCAATATATAATAACTAATAGTAATTATTGAAAGGAAATTCCGTGCTATTCGTGGACATACGTGCTCAACCAATGCATAAATGTAGCTGTAGCCATAGGTACGCCACTTGTTTTTTTGGCTTTGCAATCGTTCAATTTACATCGTAACGTGGTTTCATATAATTAAGCACGAGCACATTATTTATCGTGCTGGTGCACTGCCAGAAATGATATGAAATATTTTTCGTATTTCGACGCTGTGCAAATCTTTACGTTGCAACCGCGAATACATTTGAATAATTTTCTGGGCATACCCGGTTACTCGATGCATATGAAATCCGGCTTTAGGCCTTTGTCAGAGCTGCAATCAATTTTCGGCAGGACACGATATAAACGCGAAACGGAGACAGTGAAAACTTTTCGTATAACTATGGCGTTGACTTTCAGCCACGGGCGACAATAGTTCTCTTTTCGAATCTGGCACGGTAGTGACAATATTGAGACATTTATAGAAACGATTGATACTCTACATTGGATGAATGGAGCTGTATTTGAAAATCTGAATGAAATACGGTATGATTCTTTTTTTGTTTCATTCTTTTTCATGTTTCTCACTTTTCAAAGAGTGGTTGAACCAAAAATACTGGATACATTTCGAGATCTCAGTTGACTTATTAAAATAAGATCACGCGATAGGGACAGGTGGGTTTAAATTTTGGGTTTGGTGAATTAGGGAAGAAATTGATCCTCGGCGTGAAGTCGTCTTTCCCTGGTAGGAACTCCAAATGCTGACAAATGTGCCAAGCTTGGTTTAGCTATGAAATGTCAAGATGTAGCTTGCTAAGATTGGGCTAAGCTTTAGGTTCCTAGCTTGGATTGAGCTTAGGTAACCCAAGGCTCCAACCAAGCCTTGGCATCCCAAACTGGGACCAAGCTTCAGCCGGATTTTGGGAACCCATTCTCGGCATCAGAAACTTGAATCAAGCCTTGAAATCCCAAGCTTGGAATAAACTCTATTCTTCTGATCCTTCATATGACTAGGGTTATTAACTGTCAAAATCTACCCGAATACAACTTTGGTTAGACATACTTAATATAATATCAGGGCATAATCGGGTATTCATAGGAAGCATCTTATCAGGCATACCTGATCTCATCCTTATCAGCGCTTCATTAGATTTATGGAAGGAATATCTGCTGGAAAAATGAGGACCTCGTTCGATATTGACCTTATCAGAGTCGGATATATTTGCCTTGCGCGTAATAACACGAGAAAAATGAATTTTATTAAATTATTGAATAATTTGTTTAAACAGTATAAGAAAACATTTGTGTATAAGATTTTCAAATCATGATCCATAACTGTATAAAAAATCTTCCACGGCTGACATATCAGTACCCAATATATTCCATAACATTCTTAATAGCCGAATAGGTATGGTCGCAGTTCACAAACTCCAGGGTTCCAAAATCGAATCCTGCCTCCAATGTAATAAATTTAATTTCGTTAGTTTAATAATCCGAGTAAATCTTCCAAGTTTAATGTAAATGCAGTTAAATTGATGAATATCTTTTTTTAAATAATACTTTTGTAGAACAAATATTATGCCTATCAAACTTGGTTCAGGTTTGTCCACCAAGCTTGGTTGGAGGATATCATCCCAAGTTTCACCCAGACTTACGGCCAAGCTTGGTCCATTTGCTCACTCCTACTAGGGTTGAAACTTTGTCGTAAGTCGGGAAAATCTACGATTCGTATTCGTGGTTACGAACCTTTCTGACACCTCGAATATACACTCCATTAGTATCAGTCAAATCCTCTTTGAACACGATTGACTGCGTTGGAAAAGGAAAAATAAAACCCATAAAAGGTTAAAACCCAACGAAATGGAATCGCATTTGGTAGGTGTACTCGCTACGAAGCAGCTGAACATTCTTTACGACTAGCGTTATCGGTGACGATGGAATCAACTCCGTCTGTTTCTAATTAATTCTAACTGGACTAATGGTCCTTTTATTTCGATCATGATACCGTACCCAATAGACTAAAGTTAATGCGCTTTTCATCGCAGCCATATTGAAGTTAAGCCAGGCATAAACTGGAAGAATCACGAGTCCATAAGATTCTTATGGATAGTGTAGTCTACTCGCCATAAAAATCTATGTGTGTAACAACTTCGGATATTTTGCATGCAAAGTAGCCGCAGATGGAAAAGCTCCGCGGTTCATACAGCAAACTTGAGAGAAAAAAACCGACTTCATGGTACAGAACGATGTCGAGATTGGCGTCGGTTTCGACGACCATTGCAAAGTCAAACGAAAAACTTTGACAACTGTATCTCCTCCATGTGTCTCGTCACTCGCGTGATTCTCTTGTTTATCGGCGACGTCGACGCCGACGCCAACATAACTTTCCCGACAGAGCTTCCGTCTCTATTAGGGTGGCTTTGGCTAAATTACAACGTCGGTGGTTAGCGCCAACTACGAGATCCATTCGAATTCCACGAAAGGTTACCAAAGCCAAGATCTGTTAAAGGAAGTTGGGGCATGCTGCTTATACAGACGCACAATTGAGAAATTTCTCTGAGTCACGAGAAACTTTGGCCCCGGTATTAGCGCCGTAGAAAGACGGGCGGAATCTGGCAGGATACCACATGCGAATATAATATTAACATATGAACACGGCTGAATCCCTTTCGTCCCCATAGGATCCAGAAGAAGTGCGTCTTGGAGGACTGCATGGTCCGCAGCGTGCCAGGAGCAGAAAATACGGGAGCGTTTATCCGTTGAGATCTTGCCAGGATTACTTTAAGGGGTTGGCCGAGGAAAAAAAAAGAAATGGAGTGAAAGGTACGGAAAAACAAAGAGGGAAAGTAAGAAAGCATCGGGGGCTGAGTTTTAGCCGCACGCGCAGATCTGTGCGTACGCGCAGTATATAGTCTTCGGCAATCTGGTACGATTCTAGCAGAAGAAACGGAATGAGGATCGTGGAGAGTCCTGGTAAAATTCACGGGTGAGAGTCGACTCGACCTAATCCTGATATACGGTTCGAACCGGTCTTGTTCTTTCGTTGGCGCCCGACCGTTAATAAATTTGTGTTTATGGAGTCTGCGTGGCAGGGGTCCCTCTTTGGTTATTTTCTTCTGACCATCGAAAATCTCGTTACTCCTTCTTTCCCTCGGTTCCGTCACCGCATAAATATACGAGAAGGTCAGCGTGTTCCTACTCCAAGGGGTTTTCGCCATGCCCCCCCCCTAGAACGGGTGGTTGTTCATCCCCAAATCTGCTTTCTCGAGGATCCTTCTTTGAGCTTCTCGAGCTTCTCCAGATAGAAGCAATCGTCTCCAGAAAATAACAGATATCATCGAGAAGGTTCTCCGTGATCCGTATTTTGATACTTCAAGTGACACAATCCAAATTAGAGATTTCACGGTTAGGTTTCGTGAATCAGGTTGAACGTGGCAACCTTACATTAGAAGGATTTACCTACCGACTTATGACTTACCTCGTAATTTACCTATACCCATAGAGAACATCACCTCAATGCACAAATATCACCCGGTGACAGCTTTATCCTTGACAGCCGTCTAATCCTTGGAATATCTACTCGCAGGGTTGTCATTCCATTAGACATTAACATACGACAGCTATTGTATCACAGCGAGTCTTTGATGGTGGAGCGACGTTGTGACACTGCCTTGCATAAAGCTTAGCTTTGGAATTTCAAATGGGAAATTGCAGAGGTTTCACATATGTGCAGCTGGGAGCAAAGAGGACCATCAAAAATATTACAAATTATGCTATTACGCTACAGGCAGGAGGGTCGTTAATTCTCGCTAGTGTACGACGTAAAGAAAAAAAGTATGGAAGCACGTATTGAAAATTTCTCCACTTCATCGAGACTCTTTGAATTTCGTACGTACTCGAACATGAAAACTTATTCATGCGGGGGGAGAGGGTAGGTTTTTTTTTTTTTTCGTGCACAACCAGAAACTACATAACCTGATTGTTATGAAAATTATAATGCTTCGGTGACGTCACGCCCAGGTAGTGGGCGACGTCAACCAACACGAGACGTAATCGAACCTCCGGTATAAGAATGGCGATTTCCCTGAGCTGTGGATGAGTACGTGTCAGGCTTACCTTCGTAAGGATTTTACCAGGATCCAATATTAATTCGTTAAAGTAACGGAAACCGATTAAAAGTAATAAGTTCGATCATTAGTCAAATGCCGTCGAAATGGGGCAAATTCAAATTTAACGGTTAATGGGAAAGTTCGGCTCGTGCGTTTCGAAATTGAAGAGCCGGGCTTTACGGGTGGAAGCCGTTGCCTTGGTCGATGGAGTTTCGTCAGCGATACTAATAGCCAATTCAACTCCCGTAAGGTAGGCAGCAAGGCAGCGAGGCAGCTAGGCAAGGCAGGTTAACCTTACCTTACCCACTTCAATTGCTGATGCTCCCAGCCTCCTGGATTTGCCAAACGAGCCCGTTTACTCTTGCTAAGGTGAGCAGAGGGAACGATTTGTCCTCTTTACCTCGATTCCACCCTCGTGTCCTCCTGAACACCCCAAGCGCCCACTCTCTTATCATCTTAGAACGGAAGGTACACGAGGAAAACGAATCGGTACTGTAATGAAGCTTGCCATTCGAACTACGTCGCGCATTTCGATTAAGAGTCGAGATTGAAAAATTTCGTAATTCAGGCGCCATTATTATTAGAAGTCGAATTCTTTCAGCCGTATCTGACATTAGTTCCGTATTGAGATATGTATAATGAGATTACTAATATTAACAATGTCAATGTTTACATTGTATAGATATACGATGAAAAAGTTTTAAATGACCATCAGAAATATTTTTGGTGTGATAGAGTTGCACTTTCGTCGTGTCAATATTTGTCTGGATGAAACGATAAGACTACTCGGAGAAAGAAATTTTCTTCGGTAAAAAACTACGTTGAACGTCACGTTAAAATGTCATTCTTGTATCTACCCATGTCTAACCTTCAGTCGTTTCCACTTAAGGCACCATAAGTCTACCTTAATCACTCAATCATTCAACTGTTTTGAACAAAAGAAAATAATAGTGACTCTGCAGTAAGCAGATACCGGATGTATGTGGATTCTGCAGGTGGGACCGTTGCGATGAAAAAAAGAGTTGATTTTCATGGAAAAAAAAAAATGATGAAGTAGCGGGGGCATTTCGTGGTAGGGAGGTGCTTAGGGATGTACGGCTAGAAGGGACTGGCAGGGGGTTGAGTTCTTTAAGGCAGGGGGCATGCGCGGCATCCAGGGGTGCAGAACAGCTCAGGGGTTAGTCTCTTGCTAACACGACGACGTGTCGCGCGCACTGCTATCGCTGGAGATTCTCATTTCGGTTTGGCTCGCGGCTTTTTCGAAACGCGACAATTATTAAATCAATACTGGAGTGACGTTGGATGCACATCGAAGGGTTGCGTGGCTGGTGATGTGCAGGAGTGCGTGATAATAACGAGACAAAATATTAGAGCTGTAATAATTTAGTGAAAAATACCGGGCGCGGGAGATATGAACTTTATCTTACGAGTCTCAGATACAGATACCTTATCCTGAGGAACGCTCTAGGGCCTAGGCCAGTCGCACAAGTGCAAAGTTTAAGAGTTATATTGCAAAAGTGAAACCTACGAATTTTCTACTCTCGTGAAAGATTTAAAAAGTGTGTTTCGAAAAATCAAGAAAAGATATGAAGTTTAGTGGGGTCTAACTTTATGGTTTTTTTTTATCTTTAAACCGCGCGCAAATGGAATAATGATCGACGAGGATTCTGTGATATTGACACCGAAATTTTACTTCGTCACGGGTATCCAAAGGAATAAGACTGTCTGAAGTATTGAGCGAGTGTTTATTAGCCTTCCGGAACATTTTCCGGTTGGAATCGGAAACTCATTTTCTACAGTCTCTTCCCCGTTTCTTACGGGACACAGTTACTATCTCTTTGACAAATAGTGAAAAACAGAGAAAGAAGCGGTGAAACTGAGACAATTGTCAATGATAATTCAATTCGTGGACTTGGTGGAAAATTATCGGTCCATTTCGTTGTTTCGAACTTATGTGCATAGAGATTAAATTGTGAACGGAGAGTGGATCGTGGCAAGGATTTGGAATTTGCCAGATTACCTGAAGCTCAGGAAGTTCTACTCTGCGACAGTCCAATAAATTTCCAGGTACGACGCCGATTACAGATTTAATCGATCTCTCGGTTTACTCGGTCGGTAGGGATATCTAGTAGCTGCGTCGCTGTGAATATTCTGATCCGACGTGCAGATCGAATTATGCGGAAATCCGCAATACCTACAATTGTGACGTAATACGTAATTGTTAACAATCCTGATATCGTCGGTGTGAGATATCGCTCTAATTCCTGGCAAACTTTGTCCTGATGGGTCGTGAGTAACGCAAGGGAATTACAGCAAATAGAGTGTTGCCAAAGTCACCTGCATAATAAACAAAGAACCCTCACGACGTCCGCTCAAATAGCGAAATGGAGGTGTAGTTAGGACGGGTACAGTGATGGAATAAAGAAATACACGAGACTACCCTATGCAATTTTTAGAGGAACACCATCGCGTAACTGAATGACAATCTATCGACCAGACCTGACTTATTTCAAAATGCGACGCAGTATAGGGTTTAACAGTTTATTGATATTTTATATCTTTCTCTGAACTCATCGATATGCAGCTTTTATTTTTCTCTCTCTCGCAGTGATATTTCGTGCTTTTGCATTACAATTGAATCACGAAGTAAATTGGGTAGGATTTTTTAGTGCCGTCAGCGATAGAAATGATAAGCCTGTACGTTTAGTACGAGCAATAATATTATTATTGGCATCTCATAAATTATCATGGCTGTGCAAATTAAATTATTATTTCACTGATCCGATTCGGCAGGTCTCATTACTTGCAGTATTGAAACTAGCAACCATAAACAATTACATTGTTAATTAATGAATCCGAGTACAATTAGTTCATGTCACGACCTATAGGTCTTCGCATTTTGACATTTGACATAATTCCCATTATCGATTATTTAAAAAAATCGACCTGCACATTTCCCAACAGTTTCTGTAATTTAATAGGAATAATGCATTAACACATTTTTGGGAATGAATCGCAGTGGAAAAATTCTGTTTGAGAGCAATAATCGCTTGTAAAATACAAGACATACGTTGTTATGTTAATTTTTGTTATAAATGGTGTAATATCTTTATTTCTTCTTTTTCTTTTTAGAAGTATGTCAGTCATTGCGCTCCGTCGTATCCCTTTCATATCCCCTGGCAGCTCTACCCTGTTGCCAAGTCGATAAAGCTTTTTTTTTTATCTAATTCCTTCAAAAGGTGTCTACGATACTGTTCACTTTTATTTATAAAAGTCCGCATTGCTATTTTGAGCTCGTTTTCCGTACAGGCTCCATTGCAGCATTTTTACATATCCTCGTGAATGAAAGAGCTTCCGCAAAGCTTGCTACCCATACAAGGATACCATCCCTTTTGCATTGCGATAAAACGCAGCAGCAGCGGCATTTAATTTGTTAGAACGGAATTATCAATTCACCTTTGACGGAGCCTCACGTGAGAACTGCTCAAGGATAGGAACTTTAACAAAGTCAATGCCTATTTCACGAGAGGTCGTAATACCGGGCATTTCGTTTTATGCGAGCCAGCATAATCCTTATCGGGTGTATTAACCGTAATCTTAGCTGTTAAATGGGCTTTAGTAAGGATTTTCTGCATTAACGCCCGTTGCGGAAGTTAAGAGGAGAGCCTTGTATCTGCTTGTCTGGATAAAGGGCCGAGGAAGATCGTCTGACAATAAACTTTCTCAACATGGATTGCTTCGATTCGATACACATGACACAAACTGTATGACGCCTCCGATAAAGGGCGAACGTCGCATTTTTTATAGCAGCCATTGACAACGATTTGAGGGGATCAAATTCTGATGTGAAAATTTTGGATTTTTATATCTATGATTAACACAGACTCCGGTATCCAAATATTCCACGTCTCGTGCCGAATAGACATTGAAGTGTGCAATCATGAACCAAACAATTTCGGTAATTCAGCCGGAAGAAAATTGTTCGGTCGTATCTTCCGTTATCTGAACACCTATAGGCACCTAACTTAACCTTCCTTAGTGAAAGAATCACGCAGCACGTTACTGATGGTGCTATCAATGTTTCATCGGAGAGAAAACTTCGAAGGCGCAACGGGAATGTATTAACTTTGCATTACGAAATGTTCGTGACTCCGTTTTCGTGGCGTAGATATTTGGACTAAATGGCGAGTAAGTAAGCAGTCATGGGATGAACTTTCCGTGAGTCGTTCTTTGGGAATTAATAGGGACGTCGGTGATTTATTGAGCTCTAGATAAGGCCAATCCGGTGGATTCCTAGCACGCGGTAGGGATTGATAATATTATTTTTTTTTCTCGAAAAGGACTGTTTCCGTATTCGAGGCGTGATAAGAGAATTGCATTTCACTGCATGTTTCTATTCCATATGGCGTTAGAACAGGCAAGACAAAGCAGAAGACCGGCATGTGAATGTAAAAGCCAGAAGCCAGACATTCTGCAACTGTTGACCAGTACGGTCAGAGGCAGTCTTTTGCATAACATATACATACTGGAAAAACGGATTACTGCAATTTCACATGCAAAATTTATTACCTGAAATTGTCTGAAAATTGCCCAGAGTAAAGATCCAGAGCGGGGTGGCCGGTCATCCTTTTTTACAATAAATTGGCGTTCATAATTTCGAACGAATTTTAGTCATGCAAATACAATTATTTCGGAAGGCATGAGTAATTTATCTTTTTTTTTTCGTTTTTAATTACAAAACGCCTGATACGAGAAAGAATATCCCGTCACGAGTATTACGTTCGACAACCATTATATTACTGTCTATAACTCAAGCAAGGAGTCATATGTTTCGGTTCTCACTGAGACACTTTTTCTTCTTTTCCTACCTTTCTGTACTATTGTGTCTTCTTATTTTTTTTTTTATCTCATTTACTATTCTTAAAGCAAGGCTCAATTTATTTCTGTCTATTTGGTTCTCGTGACTTCGTCGGTAATTTATACGATTCTTTTTTTTTTATTTCCTTTCTGCCGTCAGCCAAATAAATTGTTTGTAAGTTATTTTGTCTTGTTGAATATCAGGACCAACTATTTCGTTTACTATTCGTTTTGCTCTCATGATCGGTGTATTATCAGTAGTATCCACGTAACGTTTTATATCTTTCGTTCGAAATTCTTCGAATCGCGCGCACGTGCGTTAGATATGGCATTCCGTGCTAAGATTACGTGTGTCAGAGCTAATGAAATTAGTCAGTAATGACGGCACGCGTTGCTGTTTGTTTATTCATTTGGGGAGGTGGCTACATTTGCGTAACGTTTGCGAAACGATATAAGAAGGTTAATGAAGGAGTGACTTTTTTTCTGTACATTCAGCTGGTGAGTTTCTTTGACGGTCACGTATGCGTGTATGGTAGCAAATCAAATATTCAGGAAAGAACCTATATATTTAAGGGATAATCTCCTGCGCATCTGTCGTTGTCATAAAATATTCCTCTAGGCTTCCCTGTACGGCGGACAATCCCCAAAGCAGCGGTTAGTCATGCGCGACGAATAAGTAACCTAAACAGATTACACGCTGATTGCCCGAATCGTTCTACGGGTGTCTCCCTCCTTCGACCCTTACGACTCCTGTTTCGGGGGCTCGAATTGCATCGCGGAAAGCAGCAGATGTCGCGACTCATTTTTTTTCCGGGGGATGCTGCAAACGGAATGCGTTTAATGGTCGTGGCAGAGACTGTAGCGAATTCCTCGAGGGTGAGCCTGACAAGCGTGTTAGGGGTGATTCGTAAAATTTAGCTTGGGCGTCCGAAAGATCAAGTATTTTCTGTCTGCAGATTACTTCTGAGTCTGGTCATGAGAATTCGAGCTTTTGAAATTAGGTTGAACTTCTCATGAGAGAATCTTTCCTTTTTCTCTTCCAGTAGAAAGAACATTATTGATGAAAATTCGTTTTTCGGATAGACGAATTAAAAATTCGAGGGATTGACTTTCTTGTCTCGCGAATACACGAGTTTTCATAAAACTTGTCCGAAGGACAAATTTGTCTAAGATTTTACAGAGAAGACCGTTGGATTTTTTTTTATTTGTCGAAATTCTCAATTTTCGTGGTACTCTTAATATCGGGCTGATTTTCTCAATGACATCTTTTTTTTCTGATATTTTCTCAATATGTTGTATTCGAACTCTTAAAACAATCATATGTGGGAGAAGTCGATTTTTAGGGACTACAAACAAAATTCGTATATCGAAATGTAAACAAACGCTTTCACTTTTTCCTATGTAAGCATTTGTTTTTCAAATTGAGAGAAAGGTGAATTTCCGAGATCATTAGGTGGACGAAGTTAAAAGAAGAGGCGTCACTGTCGGCATGGTCGGACTTCCGGAATTCTGACGCTCTATACATATAAATTATTCCGCATGACAAGTCGTGTCTCGTACAGGTCTCTCAGACAATTTTTGAGTGCTCCCGAGTGTTTTAGCTTGAAGTGGACGGAGAAAAAATGACAAGCGACAAGAGGTAGCATCATCCCTCACAAGATCAAACGGTTACTATGGGAGTAACTTCAATGCACTCGAGAAACTGCGAGCAAGGGGCCCCCTACGTGCGTTACTTGGCAGATCGCTTAGATTTTATGGGCAATTTACGTTATCGCTGCGCGTAGGAGAAGTTTTCGAAGGGAAGTCCCTGCACGGTGATAAGGAATAATTGCAATTTATCGAAGCCACTGCAAGTCTAGTGACTCATAAAGCAATTCTCGAAAAATTGAGTGGGCCTATACCGTCGCGTACGAGTAAAATTCGATTGATCTCATCCTTCTCACTGTTCGAAGCATCGCCTTCTTTTACTTTGGCAAATATAGAAAAAGCAAGGGGAGCGACCGAAGCTTGGACATAGTTAAATTTACCGAAAGTGAAACGATCATATTGAATTTTTCTTTTTTTATTACTAAGGGTCGGGACCAAAGTGCGAGTATATTGGAAGGAAACTTTCTTTATTTCAGTTTGAAAATATATTTTCTTTCTTCTTTATAGTATATAGCGCCTTCTGCGTTCAGTCACAAGTTAAGTTTCCGTGATACGAGATTTTTCAACTGAAACGATGACCACGTGGAATTGATATTTGGCGACTCTTAAATGTGTAAAATGGACGTTCCCGTGAGTTGAGACCGGAGTTCACGACAGCGTCTAGCATTTACCAACGGTAGACGAAGTGACGGGAATAAATATTACAAGAGGCTTTCTCTATTCTCTCCTCTTTTCTCTCTATCACGACTGTGTACGTACAGCGAACGCTTTCAGCGCTATACAATTATGAAATTAACGCAGCCAACCGAGTGCGTCGTAGCGGCTGGATGGTTGGTGCAAGGTGACAATTGCATTTACGAACAGAGGTTAGCCATCGTTGAATTTTCACAACTGCGTCATTACTAGTCATTCTTGTATAATCGAAAATTAAGCACGTGAATGGTACGTGCTAATTAGGAAAATGAACGAAAAAGTGGTCGTATTAAAGTCAGTGGAAACGGACCGAAAAACAATTTCACCTAAGGGGCCAGAACGACGAGAAATTCGTTGAATCGACTTCCCTTTTCTTTATGCTTCAGTTTACATCTAATGTGTACAGAAATGCTAGCTTATCGATCGCGCCCGTTCTAGTTATTCAATTTGAAGAGAAGGCTAGTAGAATTTTTCCATCTTTTCTCTCAGCATCCAACTGATCTGGTTAGGTTAACAATGTAATTAAGGTGTGTTAACGAAATACGAAACGCGCGTACAATATCTTTGTTATTGGTACGTGATGTGGCTTTGCTCTCGCGCAGACTCTAATGAAGCGCTACTGCTGGTCTGGAACGTAATTAACCTTGACTTTGCGGACTGGTTTAATTTCTTCCTGTCGTTGTGTTTCCGAGTAAAACTTTAGCCGAGTGCGTGTCACGTGGCGTGTCTGAAAGTTACGAAAACTCGTTTATGTACTGGGAGTGCGTAAACAAGAATTATTCATTGTTCGCATTAGGAAATAGATTAATGTTAAATACACTTCCTACCTTTTGTCACGTGAAAGCAGTTACCCACTTCCTTCTCAGTGCTTACCCAGATTCCCATTAGGATGCTGGAGCACCGGATTCTCCCAGGAAGATCATAGAGTTACGGGGATCTGGGAAATATTTATTGCTCCATTCTACATCCTTTGAGCATAACGGCTAAGTACGTACAATAATTAACTGCACTGCGTTATACAGAAAATTCAAGTGAATCAAAGTGGATGCAGAATCCATATTAAAGCATAATAGTATTATACATCACCATTAAGCATTTACTATCTTTTTCATGTCATTTATGTAAGCTTTTGAAATGTGAAGCTGAGCTCTGCACGTTTAATAATTAACAGTAGGAGAATATGCGGTAAAACGACTACTGAAAGTACGACTACCGTTTCACCGCTTACTGTTACGAGTAACTTTTTTTTTTAAATTCTAACCTACAAACTTGACCTCGAATAACAATTTTACAAAGCGTGGAAGGCTAAATACAATTGTGACAGTTTGTATTTGCCAATTGCTCTTAGTGAACCTCTTGTAGTTTGCGATTTGTAGCTTTCATAAAGTTCAATTGCACACGAACATTGCTTTTACGCGGTCGGTGAGAAATGGGATTTGAATTTAATTAAAACATCCTAGTTTACATCTCGTAAAAAAAGTATTTTCATAACTTTTCTTAAATTAGGTATAAGCTGATTTTACTGTTCGGGGACTGTATGGGAATAAGTACAATCTGTCAGTTTTAATGAGCAATTTTACTTTTATCTTACATCCAAGTTCTTTCTATATAATCGCGTTTAATAAAACATTTTTGTAACGATGCCAACAAAAGAGTTAAGTATATTCATATAAAATATAAATTACGTGTAATTCACAGATCTTTTGACATGCAAATAAGTATAGACGGATAATTAATTATTTATTTATTCCATTATAGTTTGGAAGTGCAACCTTTTCATTGGTTCAAATATTTTATGTATATTTATATGAAGTCAAACGTTTCGTATTCATTTATCATTCAGCCGATGCCAACGCGATAACTACATTTGATAAATAGCAATTATCACTATAAATTTTACTTCTGCCGACATTTGAAGTTTATCCTGTCATTTCGAATTAAGCGGCTTATCATCTTTAGTTTTAACTTACTACGTGTGTATGCTACGTATATTAATTTTATCTGCTTCGGTTCCGACGATAAAATATTGCTTGCAACAGAAACTCTTGATGTATTGCCCAGACCAAAACTTTCTACTTATGAACTTTGCCATAGACATCCAATAGAGAAGAAAGAAACATGACTTTTAGTAATTCGGTAAATAGCATCGAAATTTCTGAAATGCTCCATCGTTATATTAATTACGTAGTCAAGTAGCTATTTAAACTTTATTAATATCCATTGTAATACAGTATGGTAGAATTTAATCGAGAGACGATTCAAAGATGCGTTCCAATTAGATCCTAATTAACTATGTATAATAACTGATAGTAACGAAATGAAAAGATTAAAATTTTGATATGATATTTAAACGTCGAAACGTTCAATTATTGGTTGTGTACAAGTAGATAACGATAATATGATGATATGAATAACATGAATAAGGGAACAGTAGAAACAGAAGCAGATAAGAAAGGTCTATACATTATATAATATATATTATTCGAAAGTTAGTCGGTATTGGCTTTATGACATTATTGCATAACTAGTTCTAAAATAAAGTATATTATACTGAGGATGGATTAATCTAAGATTTCAATCTGATTATATTCTCGAGTATACGGGAAAAAGAAATTTAATTAATTTTTGAATTATGTAAAATTGGAATACTTTATAGGTATGTGTACCTAATATATTTGTTACAAGAGAAATACGTAATATATTCTTTGTACTTCTTTTATAACGTAACATGTAAAATACTCTTGTTTTTTATTTTAGTAAATTAGAATAATAATAATTAGGAAAGAAAACAAATTCTTGTTACGTTATAAACACAGCAACCTGGACTACTCGTACATTCATTATCGCAAAAACAGGAGGCGAACGTGTAGGAGCGCGTATGTTTGTCTGTATAAAAAATTGCAGATGCTAGATTGAATTTTAAATGAAAAATTAAATTTTAAATACAAACGAGGTAGTGAATTAACCAGAATGAACTTTAATTAATTAAATCTGAAAAAAAGATTCTAGTTTTAGATCTAAGTAAGACTAAGATTCTTTAATGTATCTAAACCTGTTATTTTAAAATTTAATAAAAAACATATTTTTTTGTTTGTAAAATCGTTACGTAAGACCTTTCAGACACTAACAGTTTGCTGTGCCGATTTTGTGACAAAAATGTGCCATTATATTTTGTTCTTTTCTTACCATTATTTGTGATGTAGTTTGAGAAGAAAAGCAGTGCAGCCTTTAATAGAATTCACGTGCGCTTTACGAATACTTTGGCGCATACTGTACTGGATCAGAATGACATAAGCCGACTCGAGCTTCACACTAATCCAGCAAAACCTCAGGCATGAACTACTTTATTCTGTGACATTTTTTTATTTTCTGTTTTAACTTACCCCAGTTACTAATTTAGTGATTGTGACGGTGAAATCCATATGTGGACACTATAATGATATAGGGGAAATTATACATATAGGCGGCATAGGGAATAACAGGGAAAACGTATGCCGTCTGCGACACCTTTTCCCTACTAAATTTATTGATCTCCAAGTATTATGTATTTATTGAAAGCTGAAACCATGTAAATCTATCGTTTCCAGATCATTTAATTGGTACTCCTGTTAACCGTAGAATAAATTTTGTTTTTTGGAAATAAAAGAAATTCGTATTAATTCACAAAACTAAATGGAAAAAATGTGATTTCTCGAAGATTTTCTGCTATGACTATGTTAACGTATTCAAGATGACCAACGTAACCTAGTAGAACTACATTGACTTTCTTTATTTGCTTTCAGATGAAATTGTATGAAATCATTTTTTTAATACAAACTTTATATCACTCTATGGATATTATCGTTTTGTATTCTAGCTGGTAAAGTTTATTATTGCGTCTGTTCGTGGGGTAATTTTTTCCGGACATTACTCAGGGCTATGTTTATTTACCACTTTTGTATCTGGGCTCAAGTTAGGTTGCAAAGTTAGCCCAATATTGACTTATCCCATCATTTTTTCTGGGACCCACATTCCCTTCCAAACTGGACCCAATAGTAGTTCTATGAAAATATGACGTATACCTAGCTAGTTAAAAATATAAATAATATTGAAGTTGGACTATATTTAGGTAACTATACACATATACAGGGTGAACCACGGATCGTGATCAGTAGAGATTACTTTGTTATTAGCAGTCCGATCGAAAATGTTTTTATCAGTTTTTGCATGGTTTCAAGAGAGCTTTAACGTGATAGTGAAAAATTGCTGGTCAACTCTTTTTTTAAATGTTTTTTCAAGGTTACCTTGAATTTTTTGCAACTGAACATATAATTTTTTTACGCCTGTCTGTTAGAGGATTTCAAG
Organism: Cephus cinctus; assembly: GCF_000341935.2. NCBI lineage: Eukaryota > Metazoa > Arthropoda > Insecta > Hymenoptera > Cephidae > Cephus > Cephus cinctus. Next base: position 211,114 of record NW_014332773.1, read on the forward strand.
ACGAATCCGGCACATGTAAGGACATGACATTTTTTTCATCTGGTTCGAAAGAAAATTAAAAAACTAAATACTCCTTATCACAAGGAGAATCACAGCTAC